>NW_025747638.1:0-50030 GCF_021184085.1 Oncorhynchus gorbuscha
CCTTCTGGTTAGTTCTAGTCAGCTGATTCTATCCATTCCTTCTGGTTAGTTCTAGTCAGCTGATTCTATCCTTCTCTGGTTAGTTCCAGTCAGCTGATTCTATCCTTCTGGTTAGTTCCAGTCAGCTGATTCTATCCTTCTGGTTAGTTCCAGTCAGCTGATTCTATCCATTCCTTCTGGTTAGTTCTAGTCAGCTGATTCTATCCATTCCTTCTGGTTAGTTCCAGTCAGCTGATTCTATCCATTCCTTCTGGTTAGTTCCAGTCAGCTGATTCTATCCATTCCTTCTGGTTAGTTCTAGTCAGCTGATTCTATCCATTCCTTCTGGTTAGTTCCAGTCAGCTGATTCTATCCATTCCTTCTGGTTAGTTCCAGTCAGCTGATTCTATCCATTCCTTCTGGTTAGTTCTAGTCAGCTGATTCTATCCATTCCTTCTGGTTAGTTCCAGTCAGCTGATTCTATCCATTCTTTCTGGTTAGTTCTAGTCAGCTGATTCTATCCTTCTGGTTAGTTCCAGTCAGCTGATTCTATCCTTCTGGTTAGTTCTAGTCAGCTGATTCTATCCATTCCTTCTGGTTAGTTCCAGTCAGCTGATTCTATCCCATTTCCTTCTGGTTAGTTCCAGTCAAGCTGATTCTATCCCATTCCTTCTGGTTAGTTCAGTCAGCTGATTCTATCCATTCCTTCAGTTTGGTTCAGTCAGCTGATTCTATCCATTCCTTCTGGTTAGTTCCAGTCAGCTGATTCTATCCTTCTGGTTAGTTCCAGTCAGCTGATTCTATCCCTTCTGGTTAGTTCCAGTCAGCTGATTCTATCCTTCTGGTTAGTTCTAGTCAGCTGATTCTATCCTTCTGGTTAGTTCTAGTCAGCTGATTCTATCCTTCTGGTAAGTTCAGTTAGCTGATTCTATCCTTCTGGATTGGTTCAGTCAGCTGATTCTATCCTTCTGGTTAGTTCCAGTAAACTGATTCTATCCATTCCTTCTGGTTAGTTCCAGTCAGCTGATTCTATCCATTCCTTCTGGTTAGTTCCAGTCAGCTGATTCTATCCATTCCTTCTGGTTAGTTCTAGTCAGCTGATTCTATCCATTCCTTCTGGTTAGTTCCAGTCAGCTGATTCTATCCATTCCTTCTGGTTAGTTTCTAGTCAGCTGATTCTATCCTTCTGGTTAGTTCCAGTCAATGATTCTATCCTTCTGGTTAGTTCCAGTCAGCTGATTCTCCATTCCTTCTGGTTAGTTCAGTCAGCTGATTCTATCCATTCCTTCTGGTTAGTTCCAGTCGGCTGATTCTATCCATTCCTTCTGGTTAGTTCCAGTCAGCTGATTCTATCCATTCCTTCTGGTTAGTTCAGTCAGCTGATTCTATCCATTCCTTCTGGTTAGTTCAGTCAGCTGATTCTATCCTTCTGGTTAGTTCCAGTCAGCTGATTCTATCCTTCTGGTTAGTTCCAGTCAGCTGATTCTATCCTTCTGGTTAGTTCTAGTCAGCTGATTCTATCCTTCTGGTTAGTTCTAGTCAGCTGATTCTATCCTTCTGGTAAGTTCCAGTTAGCTGATTCTATCCTTCAAATCAAATCAAATCCTTCTGGTTAGTTCCAGTCAGCTGATTCTATCCTTCAAATCAAATCAAATCCTTCTGGTTAGTTCCAGTCAGCTGATTCTATCCTTCTGGTTAGTTCCAGTCAGCTGATTCTATCCATTCCTTCTGGTTAGTCCCAGTCAGCTGATTCTATCCATTCCTTCTGGTTAGTTCTAGTCAGCTGATTCTATCCTTCTGGTTAGTTCCAGTCAGCTGATTCTATCCTTCTGGTTAGTTCTAGTCAGCTGATTCTATCCATTCCTTCTGGTTAGTTCCAGTCAGCTGATTCTATCCATTCCTTCTGGTTAGTTCCAGTCAGCTGATTCTATCCATTCCTTCTGGTTAGTTCCAGTCAGCTGATTCTATCCATTCCTTCTGGTTAGTTCCAGTCAGCTGATTCTATCCATTCCTTCTGGTTAGTTCCAGTCAGCTGATTCTATCCTTCTGGTTAGTTCCAGTCAGCTGATTCTATCCTTCTGGTTAGTTCCAGTCAGCTGATTCTATCCTTCTGGTTAGTTCTAGTCAGCTGATTCTATCCTTCTGGTTAGTTCTAGTCAGCTGATTCTATCCTTCTGGTAAGTTCCAGTTAGCTGATTCTATCCTTCAAATCAAATCAAATCCTTCTGGTTAGTTCCAGTCAGCTGATTCTATCCTTCAAATCAAATCAAATCCTTCTGGTTAGTTCCAGTCAGCTGATTCTATCCTTCAAATCAAATCAAATCCTTCTGGTTAGTTCCAGTCAGCTGATTCTATCCTTCTGGTAAGTTCTAGTCAGCTGATTCTATCCTTCTGGTTAGTTCCAGTCAGCTGATTCTATCCTTCAAATCAAATCAAATCCTTCTGGTTAGTTCCAGTCAGCTGATTCTATCCTTCTGGTTAGTTCCAGTCAGCTGATTCTATCCTTCTGGTTAGTTCCAGTCAGCTGATTCTATCCTTCAAATCAAATCAAATCCTTCTGGTTAGTTCTAGTCAGCTGATTCTATCCCTTCTGGTTAGTTCAGTCAGCTGATTCTATCCTTCTGGTTAGTTCAGTCAGCTGATTCTATCCTTCTGGTTAGTTCCAGTCAGCTGATTCTATCCTTCTGGTTAGTTCCAGTCAGCTGATTCTATCCTTCTGGTTGGATTTCAGTCAGCTGATTCTATCCTTCTGGTTAGTTCCAGTCAGCTGATTCTATCCTTTCCTTCTGGTTGTTCAGTCAGCTGATTCTATCCTTCTGGTTAGTTCCAGTCAGCTGATTCTATCCATTCCTTCTGGTTAGTTCCAGTCAGCTGATTCTATCGTTTCCTTCTGGTTAGTTTCAGTCAGCTGATTCTATCCTTCTGTTTGTTCCAGTCAGCTGATTCTATCCTTCTGGTTAGTTCCAGTCAGCTGATTCTATCCTTTCCATCTGGTTAGTTCAGTCAGCTGATTCTATCCTTCCTTCTGGTTAGTTCCAGTCAGCTGATTCTATCCATTCTTTCTGGTTAGTTCCAGTCAGCTGATTCTATCCTTCTGGTTAGTTCCAGTCAGCTGATTCTATCCATTCCTTATGGTAAGTTCTAGTCAGCTGATTCTATCCTTCTGGTTAATTCCAGTCAGCTGATTCTATCCATTCCTTCTGGTTAGTTCAGTCAGCTGATTCTATCGTTCCTTCTGGTTAGTTCCAGTCAGCTGATTCTATCCTTCTGGTTTGTTCCAGTCAGCTGATTCTATCCTTCTGGTTAGTTCCAGTCAGCTGATTCTATCCTTTCCATCTGGTTAGTTCCAGTCAGCTGATTCTATCCTTTCCTTCTGGTTAGTTCCAGTCAGCTGATTCTATCCTTTCCTTCTGGTTGTTCAGTCAGCTGATTCTATCCATTCTTTCTGGTTAGTTCCAGTCAGCTGATTCTATCCTTTCCTTCTGGTTATTTCCAGTCAGCTGATTCTATCCTTCTGGTTAGTTCTAGTCAGCTGATTCTATCATTCCTTCTGGTTAGTTCCAGTCAGCTGATTCTATCCATTCCTTCTGGTTAGTTCCAGTCAACTGATTCTATCCATTCCTTCTGGTTAGTTTCCAGTCAGCTGATTCTATCCATTCCTTCTGGTTAGTTCCAGTCCAGCTGATTCTATCCTTTCCTTCTGATTTAGTTCCAGTCAGCTGATTCTATCCTTCTGGTTAGTTCTGAGTCAGCTGATTCTATCCATTCCTTCTGGTTAGTTCCAGTCAGCTGATTCTATCCATTCCTTCTGGTTAGTTCCAGTCAGCTGATTCTATCCATTCTTCTGGTTAGTTCCAGTCAGCTGATTCTATCCATTCCTTCTGGTTAGTTCTAGTCAGCTGATTCTATCCTTCTGGTTAGTTCCAGTCAGCTGATTCTATCCTTCTGGTTAGTTCCAGTCAGCTGATTCTATCCATTCCTTCTGGTTAGTTCTAGTCAGCTGATTCTATCCATTCCTTCTGGTTAGTTCTAGTCAGCTGATTCTATCCATTCCTTCTGGTTAGTTCCAGTCAGCTGATTCTATCCATTCCTTCTGGTTAGTTCCAGTCAGCTGATTCTATCCTTCTAGTTAGTTCAGTCAGCTGATTCTATCCATTCCTTCTGGTTAGTTCCAGTCAGCTGATTCTATCCTTCTGGTTAGTTCCAGTCAGCTGATTCTATCCATTCCTTCTGGTTAGTTCCAGTCAGCTGATTCTATCCATTCCTTCTGGTTAGTTCTAGTCAGCTGATTCTATCCATTCCTTCTGGTTAGTTCTAGTCAGCTGATTCTATCCATTCCTTCTGGTTAGTTCAGTCAATGATTCTATCCATTCCTTCTGGTTGGTTCAGTCAGCTGATTCTATCCATTCCTTCTGGTTAGTTCTAGTCAGCTGATTCTATCCTTCTGGATTTGGTTCAGTCAGCTGATTCTATCCCCTTCAAATCAAATCAAATCCTTCTGGTTAGTTTCTAGTCAGCTGATTCTATCCTTCTGGTTAGTTCCAGTCAGCTGATTCTATCCCTTCTGGTTAGTTCCCAGTCAGCTGATTCTATCCTTCTGTTTAGTTCCAGTCAGCTGATTCTATCCTTCTGGTTAGTTCCAGTCAGCTGATTCTATCCTTCCTTCTGGTTAGTTCCAGTCAGCTGATTCTATCCTTCTGGTTAGTTTCAGTCAGCTGATTCTATCCTTTTTCTTCTGGTTGTTTTCCCGGTCAGCTGATTCTATCCTTCTGGTTAGTTCCAGTCAGCTGATTCTATCCATTCCTTCTGGTTAGTTCCAGTCAGCTGATTTCTGCTCGTTTTCCTTCTGGTTAGTTCCAGTCAGCTGATTCTATCCTTCTGGTTGTTCCAGTCAGCTGATTCTATCCTTCTGGTTAGTTCCAGTCAGCTGATTCTATCCCTTTCCATCTGGTTGGTTCAGTCAGCTGATTCTATCCTTTCCTTCTGGTTAGCTCCAGTCAGCTGATTCTATCAACTCCTTCTGGTTGTTCCAGTCAGCTGATTCTATCCATTCTTTCTGGTTAGTTCTAGTCAGCTGATTCTATCCTTTCCTTCTGTTAGTTCCAGTCAGCTGATTCTATCCATTCTTTCTGGTTAGTTCCAGTCAGCTGATTCTATCCTTCTGGTTAGTTCCAGTCAGCTGATTCTATCCATTCCTTCTGGTAAGTTCTAGTCAGCTGATTCTATCCTTCTGGTTAGTTCCAGTCAGCTGATTCTATCCATTCCTTCTGGTTAGTTCCAGTCAGCTGATTCTATCGTTTCCTTCTGGTTAGTTCCAGTCAGCTGATTCTATCCTTCTGGTTGTTCCAGTCAGCTGATTCTATCCTTCTGGTTAGTTCCAGTCAGCTGATTCTATCCTTTCCATCTGGTTAGTTCCAGTCAGCTGATTCTATCCTTTCCTTCTGGTTAGTTCAGTCAGCTGATTCTATCCTTTCCTTCTGGTTGTTCCAGTCAGCTGATTCTATCCATTCTTTCTGGTTAGTTCCAGTCAGCTGATTCTATCCTTTCCTTCTGGTTAGTTCCAGTCAGCTGATTCTATCCTTCTGGTTAGTTCCAGTCAGCTGATTCTATCCTTCTGGTTAGTTCCAGTCAGCTGATTCTATCCATTCCTTCTGGTTAGTTCTAGTCAGCTGATTCTATCCATTCCTTCTGGTTAGTTCCAGTCAGCTGATTCTATCCTTCAAATCAAATCAAATCCTTCTGGTTAGTTCCAGTCAGCTGATTCTATCCTTCTGGTTAGTTCCAGTCAGCTGATTCTATCCTTCTGGTTGGTTCAGTCAGCTGATTCTATCCTTCCAAATCAAATCAAATCCTTCTGGTTAGTTCTAGTCAGCTGATTCTATCCTTCTGGTTAGTTCCAGTCAGCTGATTCTATCCTTCTGGTTAGTTCCAGTCAGCTGATTCTATCCTTCTGGTTAGTTCAGTCAGCTGATTCTATCCTTCTGGTTAGTTCCAGTCAGCTGATTCTATCCTTCTGGTTAGTTCCAGTCAGCTGATTCTATCCTTCTGGTTAGTTCCAGTCAGCTGATTCTATCCTTTCCTTCTGGTTGTTCCAGTCAGCTGATTCTATCCTTCTGGTTAGTTCCAGTCAGCTGATTCTATCCATTCCTTCTGGTTAGTTCAGTCAGCTGATTCTATCGTTCCTTCTGGTTAGTTCAGTCAGCTGATTCTATCCTTCTCTGGTTGTTCCAGTCAGCTGATTCTATCCTTCTGGTTAGTTTCAGTCAGCTGATTCTATCCTTTCCATCTGGTTAGTTCCAGTCAGCTGATTCTATCCTTTCCTTCTGGTTAGTTCCAGTCAGCTGATTCTATCCTTTCCTTCTGGTTGTTCCAGTCAGCTGATTCTATCCATTCTTTCTGGTTAGTTCCAGTCAGCTGATTCTATCCTTTCCTTCTGGTTAGTTCCAGTCAGCTGATTCTATCCATTCTTTCTGGTTAGTTCCAGTCAGCTGATTCTATCCTTCTGGTTGGTTCCAGTCAGCTGATTCTATCCATTCCTTATGGTAAGTTCTAGTCAGCTGATTCTATATCCTTCTGGTTAATTCCAGTCGGCTGATTCTATCCATTCCTTCTGGTTAGTTCAGTCAGCTGATTCTATCGTTTCCTTCTGGTTAGTTCCAGTCAGCTGATTCTATCCTTCTGGTTGTTCCAGTCAGCTGATTCTATCCTTCTGGTTAGTTTCAGTCAGCTGATTCTATCCTTTCCATCTGTAGTTAGTTCAGTCAGCTGATTCTATCCTTTCCTTCTGGTTAGTTCCAGTCAGCTGATTCTATCCCTTTCCTTCTGATTTGTTCCAGTCAGCTGATTCTATCCATTCTTTCTGGTTAGTTCCAGTCAGCTGATTCTATCCTTTCCTTCTGGTTGTTCCAGTCAGCTGATTCTATCCTTCTGGTTAGTTCTAGTCAGCTGATTCTATCCATTCCTTCTGGTTAGTTCCAGTCAGCTGATTCTATCCATTCCTTCTGGTTAGTTCCAGTCAGCTGATTCTATCCATTCCTTCTGTTAGTTCCAGTCAGCTGATTCTATCCATTCTTCTGGTTAGTTCCAGTCAGCTGATTCTATCCTTCTGGTTAGTTCCAGTCAGCTGATTCTATCCTTCTGGTTGGTTCTAGTCAGCTGATTCTATCCATTCCTTCTGGTTAGTTCCAGTCATTGATTCTATCCATTCCTTCTGGTTAGTTCCAGTCAGCTGATTCTATCCATTCCTTCTGGTTAGTTCCAGTCAGCTGATTCTATCCATTCCTTCTGGTTAGTTCTAGTCAGCTGATTCTATCCTTCTGGTTAGTTCCAGTCAGCTGATTCTATCCTTCTGGTTAGTTCCAGTCAGCTGATTCTATCCATTCCTTCTGGTTAGTTCTAGTCAGCTGATTCTATCCATTCCTTCTGTTAGTTCTAGTCAGCTGATTCTATCCATTCCTTCTGGTTAGTTCCAGTCAGCTGATTCTATCCATTCCTTCTGGTTAGTTCCAGTCAGCTGATTCTATCCTTCTGGTTAGTTCCAGTCAGCTGATTCTATCCATTCCTTCTGGTTAGTTCAGTCAGCTGATTCTATCCTTCTGGTTAGTTCCAGTCAGCTGATTCTATCCATTCCTTCTGGTTAGTTCCAGTCAGCTGATTCTATCCATTCCTTCTGGTTAGTTCTAGTCAGCTGATTCTATCCATTCCTTCTGGTTAGTTCTAGTCAGCTGATTCTATCCATTCCTTCTGGTTAGTTCCAGTCAGCTGATTCTATCCATTCCTTCTGGTTAGTTCAGTCAGCTGATTCTATCCATTCCTTCTGGTTAGTTCTAGTCAGCTGATTCTATCCTTCTGGTTAGTTCCAGTCAGCTGATTCTATCCTTCAAATCAAATCCTTCTGGTTAGTTCTAGTCAGCTGATTCTATCCTTCTGGTTAGTTCCAGTCAGCTGATTCTATCCTTCTGGTTAGTTCCAGTCAGCTGATTCTATCCTTCTGTTTAAGTTCCAGTCAGCTGATTCTATCCTTCTGGTTAGTTCCAGTCAGCTGATTCTATCCTTTCCTTCTGGTTAGTTCCAGTCAGCTGATTCTATCCTTCTGGTTAGTTCCAGTCAGCTGATTCTATCCTTTCCTTCTGGTTGTTCCAGTCAGCTGATTCTATCCTTCTGGTTAGTTCCAGTCAGCTGATTCTATCCATTCCTTCTGGTTAGTTCCAGTCAGCTGATTCTATCCATTCCTTCTGGTTAGTTCCAGTCAGCTGATTCTATCCTTCTGGTTAGTTCTAGTCAGCTGATTCTATCCTTCTGGTTAGTTCCAGTCAGCTGATTCTATCCTTTCCTTCTGGTTAGTTCCAGTCAGCTGATTCTATCCTTTCCTTCTGGTTGTTCCAGTCAGCTGATTCTATCCTTTCCTTCTGGTTAGTTCCAGTCAGCTGATTCTATCCTTTCCTTCTGGTTAGTTCCAGTCAGCTGATTCTATCGTTTCCTTCTGGTTAGTTCCAGTCAGCTGATTCTATCCTTCTGGTTGTTCCAGTCAGCTGATTCTATCCTTCTGGTTAGTTCCAGTCAGCTGATTCTATCCTTTCCATCTGGTTAGTTCCAGTCAGCTGATTCTATCCTTTCCTTCTGGTTAGCTCCAGTCAGCTGATTCTATCCTTTCCTTCTGGTTGTTCCAGTCAGCTGATTCTATCCATTCTTTCTGGTTAGTTCCAGTCAGCTGATTCTATCCTTTCCTTCTGGTTAGTTCCAGTCAGCTGATTCTATCCATTCTTTCTGGTTAGTTCCAGTCAGCTGATTCTATCCTTCTGGTTAGTTCCAGTCAGCTGATTCTATCCATTCCTTCTGGTAAGTTCTAGTCAGCTGATTCTATCCTTCTGGTTAGTTCCAGTCAGCTGATTCTATCCATTCCTTCTGGTTAGTTCCAGTCAGCTGATTCTATCGTTTCCTTCTGGTTAGTTCCAGTCAGCTGATTCTATCCTTCTGGTTGTTCCAGTCAGCTGATTCTATCCTTCTGGTTAGTTCCAGTCAGCTGATTCTATCCTTTCCATCTGGTTAGTTCCAGTCAGCTGATTCTATCCTTTCCTTCTGGTTAGTTCCAGTCAGCTGATTCTATCCTTTCCTTCTGGTTGTTCCAGTCAGCTGATTCTATCCATTCTTTCTGGTTAGTTCCAGTCAGCTGATTCTATCCTTTCCTTCTGGTTAGTTCCAGTCAGCTGATTCTATCCTTCTGGTTAGTTCCAGTCAGCTGATTCTATCCATTCCTTCTGGTAAGTTCTAGTCAGCTGATTCTATCCTTCTGGTTAGTTCCAGTCAGCTGATTCTATCCATTCCTTCTGGTTAGTTCCAGTCAGCTGATTCTATCGTTTCCTTCTGGTTAGTTCCAGTCAGCTGATTCTATCCTTCTGGTTGTTCCAGTCAGCTGATTCTATCCTTCTGGTTAGTTCCAGTCAGCTGATTCTATCCTTTCCATCTGGTTAGTTCCAGTCAGCTGATTCTATCCTTTCCTTCTGGTTAGTTCCAGTCAGCTGATTCTATCCTTTCCTTCTGGTTGTTCCAGTCAGCTGATTCTATCCATTCTTTCTGGTTAGTTCCAGTCAGCTGATTCTATCCTTTCCTTCTGGTTAGTTCCAGTCAGCTGATTCTATCCTTCTGGTTAGTTCCAGTCAGCTGATTCTATCCATTCCTTCTGGTTAGTTCCAGTCAGCTGATTCTATCCTTCTGGTTAGTTCCAGTCAGCTGATTCTATCCATTCCTTCTGGTTAGTTCCAGTCAGCTGATTCTATCCATTCCTTCTGGTTAGTTCTAGTCAGCTGATTCTATCCATTCCTTCTGGTTAGTTCTAGTCAGCTGATTCTATCCATTCCTTCTGGTTAGTTCCAGTCAGCTGATTCTATCCATTCCTTCTGGTTAGTTCCAGTCAGCTGATTCTATCCATTCCTTCTGGTTAGTTCTAGTCAGCTGATTCTATCCTTCTGGTTAGTTCCAGTCAGCTGATTCTATCCTTCAAATCAAATCAAATCCTTCTGGTTAGTTCTAGTCAGCTGATTCTATCCTTCTGGTTAGTTCCAGTCAGCTGATTCTATCCTTCTGGTTAGTTCCAGTCAGCTGATTCTATCCTTCTGTTTAGTTCCAGTCAGCTGATTCTATCCTTCTGGTTAGTTCCAGTCAGCTGATTCTATCCTTTCCTTCTGGTTAGTTCCAGTCAGCTGATTCTATCCTTCTGGTTAGTTCCAGTCAGCTGATTCTATCCTTTCCTTCTGGTTGTTCCAGTCAGCTGATTCTATCCTTCTGGTTAGTTCAGTCAGCTGATTCTATCCATTCCTTCTGGTTAGTTCCAGTCAGCTGATTCTATCGTTTCCTTCTGGTTAGTTCCAGTCAGCTGATTCTATCCTTCTGGTTGTTCCAGTCAGCTGATTCTATCCTTCTGGTTAGTTCCAGTCAGCTGATTCTATCCTTTCCATCTGGTTAGTTCCAGTCAGCTGATTCTATCCTTTCCTTCTGGTTAGTTCCAGTCAGCTGATTCTATCCTTTCCTTCTGGTTGTTCCAGTCAGCTGATTCTATCCATTCTTTCTGGTTAGTTCCAGTCAGCTGATTCTATCCTTTCCTTCTGGTTAGTTCCAGTCAGCTGATTCTATCCATTCTTTCTGGTTAGTTCCAGTCAGCTGATTCTATCCTTCTGGTTAGTTCCAGTCAGCTGATTCTATCCATTCCTTCTGGTAAGTTCTAGTCAGCTGATTCTATCCTTCTGGTTAGTTCCAGTCAGCTGATTCTATCCATTCCTTCTGGTTAGTTCCAGTCAGCTGATTCTATCGTTTCCTTCTGGTTAGTTCCAGTCAGCTGATTCTATCCTTCTGGTTGTTCCAGTCAGCTGATTCTATCCTTCTGGTTAGTTCCAGTCAGCTGATTCTATCCTTTCCATCTGGTTAGTTCCAGTCAGCTGATTCTATCCTTTCCTTCTGGTTAGTTCCAGTCAGCTGATTCTATCCTTTCCTTCTGGTTGTTCCAGTCAGCTGATTCTATCCATTCTTTCTGGTTAGTTCCAGTCAGCTGATTCTATCCTTTCCTTCTGGTTAGTTCCAGTCAGCTGATTCTATCCTTCTGGTTAGTTCTAGTCAGCTGATTCTATCCATTCCTTCTGGTTAGTTCCAGTCAGCTGATTCTATCCATTCCTTCTGGTTAGTTCCAGTCAGCTGATTCTATCCATTCCTTCTGGTTAGTTCCAGTCAGCTGATTCTATCCATTCCTTCTGGTTAGTTCCAGTCAGCTGATTCTATCCTTTCCTTCTGGTTAGTTCCAGTCAGCTGATTCTATCCTTCTGGTTAGTTCTAGTCAGCTGATTCTATCCATTCCTTCTGGTTAGTTCCAGTCAGCTGATTCTATCCATTCCTTCTGGTTAGTTCCAGTCAGCTGATTCTATCCATTCCTTCTGGTTAGTTCCAGTCAGCTGATTCTATCCATTCCTTCTGGTTAGTTCTAGTCAGCTGATTCTATCCTTCTGGTTAGTTCCAGTCAGCTGATTCTATCCTTCTGGTTAGTTCCAGTCAGCTGATTCTATCCATTCCTTCTGGTTAGTTCTAGTCAGCTGATTCTATCCATTCCTTCTGGTTAGTTCTAGTCAGCTGATTCTATCCATTCCTTCTGGTTAGTTCCAGTCAGCTGATTCTATCCATTCCTTCTGGTTAGTTCCAGTCAGCTGATTCTATCCTTCTGGTTAGTTCCAGTCAGCTGATTCTATCCATTCCTTCTGGTTAGTTCCAGTCAGCTGATTCTATCCTTCTGGTTAGTTCCAGTCAGCTGATTCTATCCATTCCTTCTGGTTAGTTCCAGTCAGCTGATTCTATCCATTCCTTCTGGTTAGTTCTAGTTAGCTGATTCTATCCATTCCTTCTGGTTAGTTCTAGTCAGCTGATTCTATCCATTCCTTCTGGTTAGTTCCAGTCAGCTGATTCTATCCATTCCTTCTGGTTAGTTCCAGTCAGCTGATTCTATCCATTCCTTCTGGTTAGTTCTAGTCAGCTGATTCTATCCTTCTGGTTAGTTCCAGTCAGCTGATTCTATCCTTATGGTAAGTTCCAGTCAGCTGATTCTATCCTTCAAATCAAATCAAATCCTTCTGGTTAGTTCCAGTCAGCTGATTCTATCCTTCTGGTTAGTTCCAGTCAGCTGATTCTATCCTTCAAATCAAATCCTTCTGGTTAGTTCTAGTCAGCTGATTCTATCCTTCTGGTTAGTTCCAGTCAGCTGATTCTATCCTTCTGGTAAGTTCTAGTCAGCTGATTCTATCCATTCCTTCTGGTTAGTTCCAGTCAGCTGATTCTATCCTTCTGGTTAGTTCCAGTCAGCTGATTCTATCCTTCAAATCAAATCAAATCCTTCTGGTTAGTTCTAGTCAGCTGATTCTATCCTTCTGGTTAGTTCCAGTCAGCTGATTCTATCCTTCTGGTTAGTTCCAGTCAGCTGATTCTATCCTTTCCTTCTGGTTAGTTCCAGTCAGCTGATTCTATCCTTCTGGTTAGTTCCAGTCAGCTGATTCTATCCTTTCCTTCTGGTTGTTCCAGTCAGCTGATTCTATCCTTTCCTTCTGGTTGTTCCAGTCAGCTGATTCTATCCTTCTGGTTAGTTCCAGTCAGCTGATTCTATCCTTCTGGGAAGTTCTAGTCAGCTGATTCTATCCTTCTGGTAAGTTCTAGTCAGCTGATTCTATCCATTCCTTCTGGTTAGTTCCAGTCAGCTGATTCTATCCTTCTGGTTAGTTCCAGTCAGCTGATTCTATCCTTCAAATCAAATCAAATCCTTCTGGTTAGTTCTAGTCAGCTGATTCTATCCTTCTGGTTAGTTCCAGTCAGCTGATTCTATCCTTCTGGTTAGTTCCAGTCAGCTGATTCTATCCTTCTGGTTAGTTCCAGTCAGCTGATTCTATCCTTTCCTTCTGGTTAGTTCCAGTCAGCTGATTCTATCCTTCTGGTTGTTCCAGTCAGCTGGATTCTATCCTTCTGGTTAGTTCCAGTCAGCTGATTCTATCCTTCTGGTTAGTTCCAGTCAGCTGATTCTATCCTTTCCATCTGGTTAGTTCCAGTCAGCTGATTCTATCCATTCTTTCTGGTTAGTTCCAGTCAGCTGATTCTATCCATTCCTTCTGGTTAGTTCCAGTCAGCTGATTCTATCCATTCTTTCTGGTTAGTTCCAGTCAGCTGATTCTATCCATTCTTTCTGGTTAGTTCTAGTCAGCTGATTCTATCCATTCCTTCTGGTTAGTTCCAGTCAGCTGATTCTATCCATTCCTTCTGGTTAGTTCCAGTCAGCTGATTCTATCCATTCCTTCTGGTTAGTTCAGTCAGCTGATTCTATCCATTCCTTCTGGTTAGTTCCAGTCAGCTGATTCTATCCATTCCTTCTGGTTAGTTCTAGTCAGCTGATTCTATCCATTCCTTCTGGTTAGTTCTAGTCAGCTGATTCTATCCTTCTGGTTAGTTCTAGTCAGCTGATTCTATCCTTCTGGTTAGTTCTAGTCAGCTGATTCTATCCTTCTGGTTAGTTCCAGTCAGCTGATTCTATCCTTCTGGTTGGTTCCAGTCAGCTGATTCTATCCATTCCTTCTGGTTAGTTCCAGTCAGCTGATTCTATCCTTCTGGTTAGTTCCAGTCAGCTGATTCTATCCATTCCTTCTGGTTAGTTCTAGTCAGCTGATTCTATCCTTCTGGTTAGTTCCAGTCAGCTGATTCTATCCTTCTGGTTAGTTCCAGTCAGCTGATTCTATCCATTCCTTCTGGTTAGTTCAAGTCAGCTGATTCTATCCTTCTGGTTAGTTCCAGTCAGCTGATTCTATCCATTCCTTCTGGTTAGTTCCAGTCAGCTGATTCTATCCATTCCTTCTGGTTAGTTCCAGTCAGCTGATTCTATCCTTCTGGTTAGTTCCAGTCAGCTGATTCTATCCTTCTGGTTAGTTCTAGTCAGCTGATTCTATCCTTCTGGTTAGTTCCAGTCAGCTGATTCTATCCATTCCTTCTGGTTAGTTCCAGTCAGCTGATTCTATATTCCTTCTGGTTAGTTCCAGTCAGCTGATTCTATCCATTCCTTCTGGTTAGTTCAAGTCAGCTGATTCTATCCATTCCTTCTGGTTAGTTCCAGTCAGCTGATTCTATCCATTCCTTCTGGTTAGTTCCAGTCAGCTGATTCTATCCTTCTGGTTAGTTCCAGTCAGCTGATTCTATCCTTCTGGTTAGTTCCAGTCAGCTGATTCTATCCTTCTGGTTAGTTCAAGTCAGCTGATTCTATCCATTCCTTCAGTTCCAGTCAGCTGATTCTATCCTTCTGGTTAGTTCCAGTCAGCTGATTCTATCCTTCTGGTTAGTTCCAGTCAGCTGATTCTATCCTTCTGGTTAGTTCAAGTCAGCTGATTCTATCCATTCCTTCTGGTTAGTTCCAGTCAGCTGATTCTATCCTTCTGGTTAGTTCTAGTCAGCTGATTCTATCCTTCTGGTAAGTTCCAAACAGCTGATTCTATCCTTATGGTTAGTTCTAGTCAGCTGATTCTATCCATTCCTTCTGGTTAGTTCCAGTCAGCTGATTCTATCCATTCCTTCTGGTTAGTTCCAGTCAGCTGATTCTATCCATTCCTTCTGGTTAGTTTCAGTCAGCTGATTCTATCCTTCTGGTTAGTTCAAGTCAGCTGATTCTATTCCTTCTGGTTAGTTCCAGTCAGCTGATTCTATCCTTCTGGTTAGTTCCAGTCAGCTGATTCTATCCTTCTGGTTAGTTCCAGTCAGCTGATTCTATCCTTCTGGTTAGTTCCAGTCAGCTGATTCTATCCATTCCTTCTGGTTAGTTCTAGTCAGCTGATTCTATCCTTCTGGTTAGTTCTAGTCAGCTGATTCTATCCATTCCTTCTGGTTAGTTCTAGTCAGCTGATTCTATCCTTCTGGTTAGTTCCAGTCAATGATTCTATCCTTCTGGTTAGTTCCAGTCAGCTGATTCTATCCTTCTGGTTAGTTCTAGTCAGCTGATTCTCCATCCTTCTGGTTAGTTCCAGTCAGCTGATTCTATCCTTCTGGTTAGTTCTAGTCAGCTGATTCTATCCATTCCTTCTGGTTAGTTCAGTCAGCTGATTCTATCCTTCTTTCTGGTTAGTTCCAGTCAGCTGATTCTATCCATTCCTTCTGGTTAGTTCCAGTCAGCTGATTCTATCCATTCCTTCTGGTTAGTTCCAGTCAGCTGATTCTATCCATTCCTTCTGGTTAGTTCAGTCAGCTGATTCTATCCATTCCTTCTGGTTAGTTCTAGTCAGCTGATTCTATCCATTCATTCTGGTTAGTTCCAGTCAGCTGATTCTATCATATGGTTAAGTTCCAGTCAGCTGATTCTATCCTTCAGTTCCTGTCAGCTGATTCTATCCTTCTGGTTAGTTCTAGTCAGTTGATTCTATCCTTCTGGTTAGTTCAGTCAGCTGATTCTATCCTTATGGTAAGTTCAGTCAGCTGATTCTATCCCTTCAAATCATCAAATCCTTCTGGTTAGTTCCAGTCAGCTGATTCTATCCTTCTGGTTAGTTCCAGTCAGCTGATTCTATCCTTCAAATCAAATCAAATCCTTCTGGTTAGTTCTAGTCAGCTGATTCTATCCTTCTGGTTAGTTCAGTCGGCTGATTCTATCCTTCTGGTAAGTTCTAGTCAGCTGATTCTATCCATTCCTTCTGGGTTTCAGTCAGCTGTTCTGGTTAGTTCCAGTCAGCTGATTCTATCCTTCAAATCCAAATCAAATCCTTCTGGTTAGTTCTAGTCAGCTGATTCTATCCTTCTGGTTAGTTCCAGTCAGCTGATTCTATCCTTCTGGTAAGTTCTAGTCAGCTGATTCTATCCATTCCTTCTGGTTAGTTCTAGTCAGCTGATTCTATCCTTCTGGTTAGTTCCAGTCAGCTGATTCTATCCTTCTGGTTAGTTCCAGTCAATGATTCTATCCTTCTGGTTAGTTCCAGTCAGCTGATTCTATCCTTTTCCTTCTGGTTAGTTCCAGTCAGCTGATTCTATCCTTCTGGTAAGTTCCAGTCAGCTGATTCTATCAGAAGGATTTCCTTCTGGTTGTTCCAGTCAGCTGATTTCATCTGACTGGCTACCCGGTTGACTTCGGTAACCGGCTGGCTGGAACAGCTGACTGGAGAAAGGAAAGAATCACTGACTGGAACTAACCAGAAGAGGCCGAGCTGGAATAACCAGAAGAAGGATAGAATCAGCTGACTGGAGCAACCAGAAGGATAGAATCAGCTGACTGGACTAACCAGAGAATGAATCAGCTGACTAGAACTAACCAGAAGGATTTGATTTGATTTGAAGGATAGAATCAGCTGACTGGAACTTCAACCAGAAGGATAGAATCAACTGATAGAACCAGAAGGATTTGATTTGATTTGAAGGATATCGGCTGACTGGAGACAACCGGAAGGACAGAATCAGCTGACTAGAAACTAACCAGGGATTTGAAGGATGGAAGTCGGCTGACTGGGAAACACCCGGGGACTAGAATCAGCTGAGCTGGAACTAACCAGAGGATAGAATCAGCTGATTGATTTGAAGGATAGAATCAGCTGACTGGAACTTACCATAAGGATAGAATCGCTGACTAACCAGAACAACTGATTTGTTTGGATAGATCCTTTGACTAGAAACTAACCGAAGAATAAATCAGCTGAGGTAACCAGAAGGATAAACCAGCTGGCTGGAACAACAGGATGCGTCAGCTGAAGGATATGTAGAATCAGCTGACTGGAACTTACCGGAAAGGGAAGAATCAGCTGACTGGAGCTTAACCGAAGAATGGATAAGAATCAGCTGACTGGGAACTAACCAGAAGATAGAATCAGCTGACTGGAACTAACCAGAAGGAATGGATAGAATCAGCTGACTGGAACAACCAGAAGGATAGAATAGAACTCAGAATGGATAGAATCGGACTGACTGGAAGCAGAAAGAAGGGATGACTGGAACTAACCAGAAGGATATAATCAGCTGACTGGAACTAACCAGAAGGATAGAATCAGCTGACTGAACTAACCAGAAGGATAGAATCAGCTGACTGGAACTAACCAGAAGGATAGAATCAGCTGACTGGAACTAACCAGAAGGATAGAATCAGCTGACTGGAACTAACCAGAAGGATAGAATCAGCTGACTGGAACTAACCAGAGAATCAGCTGACTGGAATCAGAAGGATAGAATCAGCTGACTGGAACTAACCAGAAGGATAGAATCAGCTGACTGAACTAACCAGAAAGAATCAATGGAACTAACCAGAAGGAAGAATCAGCTGACTGGAACCAACCATTTGAAGGATAGAATCAGCTGACTGGGGCAACGAAATGGATAGAATCAGCTGGCGGCCAGAAGAAGAAGGATAGAATCAGCTGACTAGAACTAACCGAAAGGATATGGATCGGCTGACTTGAACTAACCAGAGGAATAAACTGACAGCTGACAGAAAAATTTATTTGAAGGATCGAATCGGCTGACTGGAACAACCGAAATGGATAAGAATCAGATTGTGGAACTAACCAGAATTGAAGGATAGAATCAGCTGACTGGAACTTACCATAAGGATAGAATCAGCTGACTGGAACTTCAACCAGAAGGATAGAATCAACTGACTAGGAGCAACCAGAAGGACAGAATCAGCTGACTGGAACAGAGGATAGAATCAGCTGACTGGAACTACCATAAGGATAGAATCAGCTGACTGGAACCGAATGAATGGATAGAATCAGCTGACTAGAACTAACCAGAAGGAATGGATAGAATCAGCTGACTGGAACAACAGAAGGAATGGATAGAATCAGCTGACTGGAACTAACCAGAAGGAATGGATAGAATCAGCTGACTGGAACTAACCAGAAGGAATGGATAGAATCAGCTGACGGGAACTAACCAGAAGGAAGGGATAGAATCAGCTGACTAGAACTAACCGAAGGAATGGATAGAATCAGCTGACTGGAACTAACCAGAAGGAATAGAATCAGAATCTGGAACTGACCAGAAGGATAGAATCAGCTGACTAGAACTAACCAGAGAATGGATAGAATCAGCTGACTAGAACTAACCAGAAGGATAGAATCAGTTGACTGAACTAAACCAGAAGGAATGGATAAATCAGCTGACTGAACAACCAGAAGGAATGAATCAGAATCGCTGACTTTAAACCGAAGGAGTGGATAAGAATCAGCTGACTGGAACAACCGAAGGATAGAATCGGCGACTGAACTAACCGAAAGAAATGGACAGAATCGGCTGACTGGAACTCAGAAAGATAAATCAGCGACTGGAACTAACCGAAGAAGGATAGAATCAGCTGACTGGAACTAACCAGAAAAGGATAGAATCAGCTGACTGGAACTAACCAGAAGGATAGAATCGGCTGACTGGAACTAACCAGAAGGGATAGAATCAGCTGACTGGAACCAACCCAGAAGGATAGAATCAGCTGACTGGAACTAACCAGAAGGATAGAATCAGCTGACTGGAACTAACCAGAAGGAATGGATAGAATCAGCTGACTGGAACTAACCAGAAGGATAGATCAAGCTGACTGGAACTAACCAGAAGGATAGAATCGGCTGACTGGAAATGGCAGAGAATGGATAGAATCGGCTGACTGGAACTAACCAGAAGGATAAATCAGCTGACTGGAACTAACCAGAAGGATAGAATCAGCTGACTGGAACTAACCAGAAGGATAGAATCAGCTGACTGGAAAGGAATGGATAAAATCAGCTGACTGGAACTAACCAGAAGGATAGAATCAGCTGACTGGAACTAACCAGAAGGATAGAATCAGCTGACTGGAACTAACCAGAAGGATAGAATCAGCTGACTGGAACTAACCCAGAAGGATAGAATCAGCTGACTGGAACTAACCAGAAAGGATAGAATCAGCTGACTGGAACTAACCAGAAGGATAGAATCAGCTGACTGGAACTAACCAGAAGGAATGGATAGAATCAGCTGACTGGAACTAACAGAAGGAATGGATAGAATCAGCTGACTGGAACTAACCCAGAAGGATAGAATCAGCTGACTGGAACTAACCAGAAGGATAGAATCAGCTGACTGGAGCTAAACGGCTGACTGGAAGGATGAATCAGCTGACTGGAACCCAACAGAAGGATAGAATCAGCTGACGGAACTAACCGAAGGATAGAATCAGCTGACTGGAACTAACCAGAAGGATAGAATCAATGACTGGAACTAACCAGAAGGATAGAATCAATGACTGGAACTAACCAGAGAAGGATAGAATCAGCTGACCTGGAAGACAACCAGAAGAAAGGATATAGATCAGCGTGGAACTGGTGAATAAGGCGACTGGAACTAACCGGAAGAAAGGATGAATCCTTTGACTGGAACTAACCGAAGGATAAGTCAGCTGACACAGACAACCGAGATAGAATCGGCTGACTGGAAACTGGCCAGGCGTTGTTGAAGGATCGGCTGACAGGCTGGCCAGAAGAATGATAGAATCAGCTGACTGGAACTAACCAGAATGGAGAGGATAGAACAGCAGCTGACTGGAACTAACTATAGAATGGATAGAATCAGCTGACTGAAATCTAACCAGAAGGGAATGGGATAGAATCAGCTGACTGGAACTAACCAGAAGGATAGAATCAGCTGACTGGAACTAACCAGAAGGATGTAGAATAGTGACTGAACCTACCAATGAGATAGAATCAGCTGACTAGAACCAACCAGATGGAATGGATAAGAATCAGCTGACTGGAACTGAACCAGCAAGACTGGACAGAATCAGCTGACTAGAACTAACCAGAAAGAATGGATAGAATCAGACTGACTGGAACTAACTAACAGAAAGACTGGATAGAATCAGCTGACTAGAACTAACCAGAAGGATAGAATCAGCTGACTGGAACTAACCAGAAGGAGATGGATAGAATCAGCTGACTGGAACTAACCAGAGAAGAGAATGGATAGAATCAGCTGACTGGAACTAACCAGAAGGATAAGAATCGGCTGACTGGAACTAACCAGAGGAATGGATAGAATCGGCTGACTAGACAACGAAGGATAAGTCGACAAGACTAACCGAAGAGATGAATGAAATCAGCTGACAGACTTGGGGAGATGGATAGAATCGGCGGTAGAACTAACCGAAAGGAGATAGATGAAATCGGCTGACTGGAAACTAACCGAAGAATGAGACAAATCAGCGACAAAAACTAACCAGAAGGTAGATCGGCTGACTGGAACTAACCAGAGAGGACAGAATCAGCTGACTGGAACTAACCAGAAGGAAACGATAGAATCAGCTGACTGGAACTAACCAGAAGGAATGATAGAATCAGCTGACTGGAACTAACCAGAAGGATAGAATCAGCTGACTGAACAACCAGAAGCGAAAGGATAGAATCAGCTGAATCGAACCAACCAGAAGGACAGAATCAGCTGACTGAAACTAAGCAGAAGGAAAGGATAAGAAATCAGGCAGGAAGAAGGGGTGATGGAACTAACCAGAAGAATGGATAGAATCAGCTGACTGGAACTAAACGGAAGGATAGAACGGCTGACTGGAACTAACCAGAAGGATAGAATCAGCTGGACTGGAACTAACCAGAGAAGGATAGAATCAGCTGACTAGAACTAACCAGAAGTGGATTAACCGATTTGAAGGATAGAATCAGCTGACTGAACTAACCAGGAAGGATAGAATCAGCTGACTAGAACTAACCAGAAGGAATGGATAGAATCAGACTGGAACCAACAGAAGGAAAGGACCAGAATCAGCTGACTGGAACTAACCAGAAGGAATGGATAGAATCAGCTGACTAGAACTAACCAGAAGTGAATGGATAGAATCAGCTGACTGGAGAACTAACCAGAAGGAATGGATAGAATCAGTCGACAACCAGGAACTACTGGAACAACCAGAAGGAATGGATAGAATCAGCTGACTGGAACTAACCAGAAGGATAGAATCAGCCGACTGGAACTAACCAGAAGGAATGGATAGAATCAGCTGACTGAACTAACTAGAAGGATAGAATCAGCTGACTGAACCAACCAGAAGGAAAGGGATAGAATCAGCTGACCGAACCAACCAGAAAGAATGGATAGAATCAGCTGAATGGAACAACCAGAAGGAAAGGATAGAATCAGTTGACTGAACTAACCAGAAGGGGATAGAATCAGCTGACTGGAACTAACCAGATGGAAAGGATAGAATCAGCTGACTGAAACTAACCAGAAGGATAGAATCAGCTGGACTGGAAAACAACCAGAAGGATAGAATCATTGACTGGAACTAACCAGAAGAAACGATAGAATCAGCTGACTGGAACTAACCAGAAGGAATGGATAGAATCAGCTGACTGAACTAACCAGAAGGATAGAATCGCTGACTAGAACTTACCAGAAGGAATGGATAGAATCGGCTGATGGACTTCTTCCAGGATAGAATCAGCTGACTGGAACTAACCAGAAGGAAAGGATAGAATCAGCTGACTGGAACTAACCAGAAAGAATGGATAGAATCAGCTGACCGGGAACAAATCAGGAAGGAAAGGATAGAATCAGCTGACTGGAAAACTAACCAGAAGGAAAGGATAGAATCAAATAGACTGGAACTAACCAGATGGAAAGGATAGAATCAGCTGACTGGAACTAACCAGAATGGATAGAATCAGCTGGACTGGAACAACCAGAAGGATAGAATCAAAGGACTGGAACCAACCAGAAGGAACGAAGGAATGGATAGAATCAGCTGACTGAACCAACCAGAAGGAATGGAGGGTGGAGAATCAGCTGACTGGAACTAACCAGAAGGATAGAATCAGCTGACTAGAACTTACCAGAAGGAATTGGATAGAATCAGCTGACTGGAACCAACCAGAAGGATAGAATCAGCTGACTGGAACTAACCGAAAGAATGATGAATCAGCGATGAAACCAACCAGAAGGAAAGGATAGAATCAGCTGACTGGAACTAACCAGAAAGAAAGGATAGAATCAGCTGACTGGAACTAACCATGGAAAGGATAGAATCAGCTGACTGGAACAACCAGAAGGATAGAATCAGCTGACTGGAACTAACCAGATGGAAAGGATAGAATCAGCTGACTGGAACTAACCAGAAGGATAGAATCAGGAGAAGGATAGAATCAGCTGACTGGAACTAACCAGAAGGAAAGGATAGAATCAGCTGACTGGAACTAACCAGAAGGAAAGGATAGAATCAGCTGACTGGAACTAACCAGAAGGAAAGGATAGAATCAGCTGACTGGAACTAACCAGAAGGATAGAATCAGCTGACTAGAACTAACCAGAAGGAAAGGATAGAATCAGCTGACTGGAACTAACCAGAAGGAATGGATAGAATCAGCTGACTGGAACTAACCAGAAGGATAGAATCAGCTGACTGGAACTAACCAGAATGGATAGAATCAGCTGACTGGAACTAACCAGAAGGAATGGATAGAATCAGCTGGAACTAACCTGGAAGAACCAGAAGGAAAGGATAGAATCAGCTGACTGGAACTAACCAGAAGGATAGAATCAGCTGACTGGAACTAACCAGAAGGAAAGGATAGAATCAGCTGACTGGAACTAACCAGAGGATAGAATCAGCTGACTGGAACTAACCAGAAGGATAGAATCAGCTGACTGGAACTAACCAGAAGGATAGAATCAGCTGACTGGAACTAACCAGAAGGATAGAATCAGCTGACTAGAACTAACCAGAAGGAATGTAAGATTTGATTTGATTTGAAGGATAGAATCAGCTGACTGGAACTAACCAGAAGGATAGAATCAGCTGACTAGAACTAACCAGAAGGAATGGATAGAATCAGCTGACTGGAACTAACCAGAAGGAATGGATAGAATCAGCTGACTGGAACTAACCAGAAGGAATGGATAGAATCAGCTGACTAGAACTAACCAGAAGGAATGGATAGAATCAGCTGACTAGAACTAACCAGAAGGAATGGATAGAATCAGCTGACTGGAACTAACCAGAAGGAATGGATAGAATCAGCTGACTGGAACTAACCAGAAGGATAGAATCAGCTGACTGGAACTAACCAGAAGGAATGGATAGAATCAGCTGACTGAACTAACCAGAAGGATAGAATCAGCTGACTGAACTAACCAGAAGGAATGGATAGAATCAGCTGACTGAACTAACCAGAAGGAATGGATAGAATCAGCTGACTAGAACTAACCAGAAGGAATGGATAGAATCAGCTGACTAGAACTAACCAGAAGGAATGGATAGAATCAGCTGACTGGAACTAACCAGAAGGATAGAATCAGCTGACTGGAACTAACCAGAAGGATAGAATCAGCTGACTAGAACTAACCAGAAGGAATGGATAGAATCAGCTGACTGGAACTAACCAGAAGGAATGGATAGAATCAGCTGACTGGAACTAACCAGAAGGAATGGATAGAATCAGCTGACTGGAACTAACCAGAAGGAATGGATAGAATCAGCTGACTGACAGAACTAACCAGAAGGATAGAATCAGCTGACTGGAACTAACCAGAAGGAAAGGATAGAATCAGCTGACTGGAACTAACCAGAAGGAATGGATAGAATCAGCTGACTGAACTAACCAGAAGGAATGGATAGAATCAACTAACTAACCAGAAGGAATGGATAGAATCAGCTGACTGGAACTAACCAGAAGGATAGAATCAGCTGACTGGAACTAACCAGAAGGATAGAATCAGCTGACTGGAACTAACCAGAAGGAAAGGATAGAATCAGCTGACTGGAACTAACCAGAAAGGAATGGATAGAATCAGCTGACTGGAACAACCAGAAGGAAGGATAGAATCAGCTGACTGGAACTAACCAGAAGGAAAGGATAGAATCAGCTGACTGGAACTAACCAGATGGAAGGATAGAATCAGCTGACTGGAACTAACCAGAAGGATAGAATCAGCTGACTGGAACAACCAGAAGGATAGAATCAGCTGACTGGAACTAACCAGAAGGAAATAGAATCAGCTGACTGGAACTAACCAGAAGGAATGGATAGAATCAGCTGACTGGAATTAACCAGAAGGATAGAATCAGCTGACTAGAACTTAACCATAAGGAATGGATAGAATCAGCTGACTGGAACTAACCAGAAGGATAGAATCAGCTGACTGGAACTAACCAGAAAGAATGGATAGAATCAGCTGACTGGAACTAACCAGAAGGAAAGGATAGAATCAGCTGACTGGAACTAACCAGAAAGAATGGATAGAATCAGCTGACTGGAACAACCAGAAGGAAAGGATAGAATCAGCTGACTGGAACCAACCAGAAGGAAGGATAGAATCAGCTGACTGGAACTAACCAGATGGAATGGATAGAATCAGCTGACTGGAACTAACCAGAAGGATAGAATAGACTGGAACAACCAGAAGGATAGAATCAGCTGACTGGAACTAACCAGGAAGAAGGATAGAATCAGCTGACTGGAACTAACCAGAAGGAATGGATAGAATCAGCTGACTGGAACTAACCAGAAGGATAGAATCAGCTGACTGGAACAACCAGAAGGAAAGGATAGAATCAGCTGACTGGAACTAACCAGAAGGATAGAATCAGCTGACTGGAACTAACCAGAAGGATAGAATCAGCTGACTGGAACTAACCAGAAGGATAGAATCAGCTGACTGGAACTAACCAGAAGGATAGAATCAGCTGACTGGAACTAACCAGAAGGATAGAATCAGCTGACTGGAACTAACCAGAAGGATAGAATCAGCTGACTAGAACTAACCAGAAGGATTTGATTTGATTTGAAGGATAGAATCAGCTGACTGGAACTAACCAGAAGGATAGAATCAGCTGACTGGAACTAACCAGAAGGATAGAATCAGCTGACTGGAACTAACCAGAAGGATTTGATTTGATTTGAAGGATAGAATCAGCTGACTGGAACTAACCAGAAGGAATGGATAGAATCAGCTGACTAGAACTAACCAGAAGGAATGGATAGAATCAGCTGACTGGAACTAACCAGAAGGATAGAATCAGCTGACTGGAACTAACCAGAAGGATAGAATCAGCTGACTGGAACTAACCAGAAGGAAAGGATAGAATCAGCTGACTGGAACTAACCAGAAAGAATGGATAGAATCAGCTGACTGGAACAACCAGAAGGAAAGGATAGAATCAGCTGACTGGAACTAACCAGAAGGAAAGGATAGAATCAGCTGACTGGAACTAACCAGATGGAAAGGATAGAATCAGCTGACTGGAACTAACCAGAAGGATAGAATCAGCTGACTGGAACAACCAGAAGGATAGAATCAGCTGACTGGAACTAACCAGAAGGAATGGATAGAATCAGCTGACTGGAACTAACCAGAAGGAATGGATAGAATCAGCTGACTGGAACTAACCAGAAGGATAGAATCAGCTGACTAGAACTTACCAGAAGGAATGGATAGAATCAGCTGACTGGAACTAACCAGAAGGATAGAATCAGCTGACTGAACTAACCAGAAAGAATGGATAGAATCAGCTGACTGGAACTAACCAGAAGGAAAGGATAGAATCAGCTGACTAGAACTAACCAGAAAGAATGGATAGAATCAGCTGACTGGAACAACCAGAAGGATAGAATCAGCTGACTGGAGCTAACCAGAAGGAAAGGATAGAATCAGCTGACTGGAACTAACCAGATGGAAAGGATAGAATCAGCTGACTGGAACTAACCAGAAGGATAGAATCAGCTGACTGGAACAACCAGAAGGATAGAATCAGCTGACTGGAACTAACCAGAAGGAAACGATAGAATCAGCTGACTGGAACTAACCAGAAGGAATGGATAGAATCAGCTGACTGAACTAACCAGAAGGATAGAATCAGCTGACTGGAACAACCAGAAGGAAAAAGGATAGAATCAGCTGACTGGAACTAACCAGAAGGATAGAATCAGCTGACTGGAACTAACCAGAAGGAAAGGATAGAATCAGCTGACTGGAACTAACCAGAAGGATAGAATCAGCTGACTGGAACTAAACAGAAGGATAGAATCAGCTGACTGGAACTAACCAGAAGGATAGAATCAGCTGACTGGAACTAACCAGAAGGATAGAATCAGCTGACTAGAACTAACCAGAAGGATTTGATTTGATTTGAAGGATAGAATCAGCTGACTGGAACTAACCAGAAGGATAGAATCAGCTGACTAGAACTAACCAGAAGGAATGGATAGAATCAGCTGACTGGAACTAACCAGAAGGAATGGATAGAATCAGCTGACTGGAACTAACCAGAAGGAATGGATAGAATCAGCTGACTAGAACTAACCAGAAGGAATGGATAGAATCAGCTGACTAGAACTAACCAGAAGGAATGGATAGAATCAGCTGACTGGAACTAACCAGAAGGAATGGATAGAATCAGCTGACTGGAACCAGAAGGATAGAATCAGCTGACTAACCAGAAGGAATGGATAGAATCAGCTGACTGGAACTAACCAGAAGGATAGAATCAGCTGACTGGAACTAACCAGAAGGAATGGATAGAATCAGCTGACTGGAACTAACCAGAAGGAATGGATAGAATCAGCTGACTAGAACTAACCAGAAGGAATGGATAGAATCAGCTGACTAGAACTAACCAGAAGGAATGGATAGAATCAGCTGACTGGAACTAACCAGAAGGATAGAATCAGCTGACTGGAACTAACCAGAAGGATAGAATCAGCTGACTAGAACTAACCAGAAGGAATGGATAGAATCAGCTGACTGGAACTAACCAGAAGGAATGGATAGAATCAGCTGACTGGAACTAACCAGAAGGAATGGATAGAATCAGCTGACTGGAACTAACCAGAAGGAATGGATAGAATCAGCTGACTAGAACTAACCAGAAGGATAGAATCAGCTGACTGGAACTAACCAGAAGGAAAGGATAGAATCAGCTGACTGGAACTAACCAGAAGGAATGGATAGAATCAGCTGACTGGAACTAACCAGAAGGAATGGATAGAATCAGCTGACTGGAACTAACCAGAAGGAATGGATAGAATCAGCTGACTGGAACTAACCAGAAGGAATGGATAGAATCAGCTGACTAGAACTAACCAGAAGGATAGAATCAGCTGACTGGAACTAACCAGAAGGAAAGGATAGAATCAGCTGACTGGAACTAACCAGAAAGAATGGATAGAATCAGCTGACTGGAACAACCAGAAGGAAAGGATAGAATCAGCTGACTGGAACTAACCAGAAGGAAAGGATAGAATCAGCTGACTGGAACTAACCAGATGGAAAGGATAGAATCAGCTGACTGGAACTAACCAGAAGGATAGAATCAGCTGACTGGAACAACCAGAAGGATAGAATCAGCTGACTGGAACTAACCAGAAGGAAACGATAGAATCAGCTGACTGGAACTAACCAGAAGGAATGGATAGAATCAGCTGACTGGAATTAACCAGAAGGATAGAATCAGCTGACTAGAACTTACCATAAGGAATGGATAGAATCAGCTGACTGGAACTAACCAGAAGGATAGAATCAGCTGACTGGAACTAACCAGAAAGAATGGATAGAATCAGCTGACTGGAACTAACCAGAAGGAAAGGATAGAATCAGCTGACTGGAACTAACCAGATGGAAAGGATAGAATCAGCTGACTGGAACTAACCAGAAGGATAGAATCAGCTGACTGGAACAACCAGAAGGATAGAATCAGCTGACTGGAACTAACCAGAAGGAAACGATAGAATCAGCTGACTGGAACTAACCAGAAGGAATGGATAGAATCATTGACTGGAACTAACCAGAAGGATAGAATCAGCTGACTGGAACAACCAGAAGGAAAAAGGATAGAATCAGCTGACTGGAACTAACCAGAAGGATAGAATCAGCTGACTGGAACTAACCAGAAGGATAGAATCAGCTGACTGGAACTAACCAGAAGGATAGAATCAGCTGACTGGAACTAACCAGAAGGATAGAATCAGCTGACTGGAACTAACCAGAAGGATAGAATCAGCTGACTGGAACTAACCAGAAGGATAGAATCAGCTGACTAGAACTAACCAGAAGGATTTGATTTGATTTGAAGGATAGAATCAGCTGACTGGAACTAACCAGAAGGATAGAATCAGCTGACTGGAACTAACCAGAAGGATAGAATCAGCTGACTGGAACTAACCAGAAGGATTTGATTTGATTTGAAGGATAGAATCAGCTGACTGGAACTAACCAGAAGGATAGAATCAGCTGACTAGAACTTACCAGAAGGATAGAATCAGCTGACTGGAACTAACCAGAAGGATTTGATTTGATTTGAAGGATAGAATCAGCTGACTGGAACTAACCAGAAGGATTTGATTTGATTTGAAGGATAGAATCAGCTGACTGGAACTAACCAGAAGGATTTGATTTGATTTGAAGGATAGAATCAGCTAACTGGAACTTACCAGAAGGATAGAATCAGCTGACTAGAACTAACCAGAAGGATAGAATCAGCTGACTAGAACTAACCAGAAGGATAGAATCAGCTGACTGGAACTAACCAGAAGGATAGAATCAGCTGACTGGAACTAACCAGAAGGATAGAATCAGCTGACTGGAACTAACCAGAAGGAATGGATAGAATCAGCTGACTGGAACTAACCAGAAGGAATGGATAGAATCAGCTGACTGGAACTAACCAGAAGGAATGGATAGAATCAGCTGACTGGAACTAACCAGAAGGAATGGATAGAATCAGCTGACTGGAACTAACCAGAAGGAATGGATAGAATCAGCTGACTAGAACTAACCAGAAGGATAGAATCAGCTGACTGGAACTAACCAGAAGGATAGAATCAGCTGACTAGAACTAACCAGAAGGAATGGATAGAATCAGCTGACTGGGACTAACCAGAAGGAATGGATAGAATCAGCTGACTGGAACTAACCAGAAGGATAGAATCAGCTGACTGGAACTAACCAGAAGGATTTGATTTGATTTGAAGGATAGAATCAGCTGACTGGAACTAACCAGAAGGATTTGATTTGATTTGAAGGATAGAATCAGCTAACTGGAACTTACCAGAAGGATAGAATCAGCTGACTAGAACTAACCAGAAGGATAGAATCAGCTGACTAGAACTAACCAGAAGGATAGAATCAGCTGACTGGAACTAACCAGAAGGATAGAATCAGCTGACTGGAACTAACCAGAAGGATAGAATCAGCTGACTGGAACTAACCAGAAGGAATGGATAGAATCAGCTGACTGGAACTAACCAGAAGGAATGGATAGAATCAGCTGACTGGAACTAACCAGAAGGAATGGATAGAATCAGCTGACTGGAACTAACCAGAAGGAATGGATAGAATCAGCTGACTGGAACTAACCAGAAGGAATGGATAGAATCAGCTGACTAGAACTAACCAGAAGGATAGAATCAGCTGACTGGAACTAACCAGAAGGATAGAATCAGCTGACTAGAACTAACCAGAAGGAATGGATAGAATCAGCTGACTGGAACTAACCAGAAGGAATGGATAGAATCAGCTGACTAGAACTAACCAGAAGGAATGGATAGAATCAGCTGACTGGAACTAACCAGAAGGAATGGATAGAATCAGCTGACTGGAACTAACCAGAAGGAATGGATAGAATCAGTTTACTGGAACTAACCAGAAGGATAGAATCAGCTGACTGGAACTAACCAGAAGGATAGAATCAGCTAACTGGAACTTACCAGAAGGATAGAATCAGCTGACTAGAACTAACCAGAAGGATAGAATCAGCTGACTAGAACTAACCAGAAGGATAGAATCAGCTGACTGGAACTAACCAGAAGGATAGAATCAGCTGACTGGAACTAACCAGAAGGATAGAATCAGCTGACTGGAACTAACCAGAAGGAATGGATAGAATCAGCTGACTGGAACTAACCAGAAGGAATGGATAGAATCAGCTGACTGGAACTAACCAGAAGGAATGGATAGAATCAGCTGACTGGAACTAACCAGAAGGAATGGATAGAATCAGCTGACTGGAACTAACCAGAAGGAATGGATAGAATCAGCTGACTAGAACTAACCAGAAGGATAGAATCAGCTGACTGGAACTAACCAGAAGGATAGAATCAGCTGACTAGAACTAACCAGAAAGAATGGATAGAATCAGCTGACTGGAACTAACCAGAAGGAATGGATAGAATCAGCTGACTAGAACTAACCAGAAGGAATGGATAGAATCAGCTGACTGGAACTAACCAGAAGGAATGGATAGAATCAGCTGACTGGAACTAACCAGAAGGAATGGATAGAATCAGCTGACTAGAACTAACCAGAAGGAATGGATAGAATCAGCTGACTGGAACTAACCAGAAGGAATGGATAGAATCAGCTGACTGGAACTAACCAGAAGGAATGGATAGAATCAGCTGACTAGAACTAACCAGAAGGAATGGATAGAATCAGCTGACTGGAACTAACCAGAAGGATAGAATCAGCTGACTGGAACTAACCAGAAGGATAGAATCAGCTGACTGGAACTAACCAGAAGGATAGAATCAGCTGACTAGAACTAACCAGAAGGAATGGATAGAATCAGCTGACTAGAACTAACCAGAAGGAATGGATAGAATCAGCTGACTGGAACTAACCAGAAGGATAGAATCAGCTGACTAGAACTGGACATTTTTGACAACAACGGTTTTGGAAACCTTCAGAACTTTCCTTTCACCGCAAAATAATTGTATACATATAAGAGGTGTTTTGCGTTTCCCTGAACTACAGGGCATTAGGAAAGTATTCAGACCCCTTCTCTTTATCCACATTGTTACGTTACAGCCTTATTCTAATTATTATTTTTCCCTCATCAAGCTACACACAATACCCCATAATGACAAAGAGAAAATAGGTTTTTAGATATTTTTCGCAAATGTATAAAAAATAAATAAATACTTAATTTACATAAGAATTCGGACCCTTTGCTATGAGACTCGAAATTGAGCTAAGGTGCATCCTGTTTCCATATATCATAATTGAGATGTTTCTACAACTTGATTGGAGTCCTCCTGTGGTAAAGTCAATTGATTGGACATGATTTGGAAAGACACACACCTGTCTATATAAGGTCCCACAGTTGACAGTGCATGTCAGAGCAAAAACCAAGCCATGAGGTCGAAGGAATTTTCCGTAGAGCACAGAGACAGGATTGTGTCGAGGCACAGATCTGGGGAAGAGTACGAAAACATTTCTGCAGCATTGAAGGTCCCCAAGAAGACAGTGGCCTCAATCATTCTTAAATTGAAGAAGTTGGGAACCACTAAGACTCTTCCTGGAGTCTGACCGCCCAGCCAAACTGAACAATCTGGGGAGAAGGGTTAACCACCGCTAACTAGCTAGGGAGAAGGGTTAACCACCGCTAACTAGCTAGGGAGAAGGGTTAACCACCGCTAACTAGCTAGGGAGAAGGGTTAACCACCGCTAACTAGCTAGGGGAGAAGGGTTAACCACCGCTAACTAGCTAGGGAGAAGGGTTAACCACCGCTAACTAGCTAGGGAGAAGGGTTAACCACCGCTAACTAGCTAGGGAGAAGGGTTAACCACCGCTAACTAGCTAGCCATTTCACATCGGTTACACTCACCCCCCTTTTGAGCTCCCCCTCTTTCCGACAGCAACCAGTGATCCGGGTCAACAGCATCAATGTAACAGACTTTACGTCCATCCCCTCGCCCCCAACCTGGGCGCCTTTGTCAAGGTGACCAAGAACTCGATGATCGCTCTGACAAGCTCCAGAGCTCCTCTGTGGAGATGGGAGAACCATCCGGAAGGACAACCGCTTTTTAAAAACCTTGATTTAACTAGGCAAGTCAGTTAAGAACAAATTCTTATTTATAATGACGGCCTACCCCGGCCAAACCCAGACGACGCTGTGCCAATTGTGCGCCACCCTATGGGACTCCCAACCACGGCCGAATGTGATTCAGCCTGGATTTGAACCAGGTACTGCAGTGACGCCTCTTGCACTATGATGAAGTGTCTTAGACCACTACGCCACTCGGGTGCCCATCTCTGCAGCACTCCACCAATTATGGACGAGTGGCCAGATGGAAGCCACTCCTCAGTAAAAGGCACATGACATGACGGCCCACTTGGAGTTTTCCAAAAGGCACCTAAAGGACTCTCAGACCATGAGAAACAAGATTACCTGGTCTGATAAAACCAAGATTGATCTCTATGGCCTGAATGCCAAGGGTCACGCCTGGAGGAAACCTGGCACCATCCCTACAGTGAAGCATGGTGGTGGCAGCATCATGCTGTGGGGATGTTTTTCAGCAGCAGGGACAAGGAGACTTGATCGAGGAGCAAAGTACAGAGATCCTTGATAAAACCTGCTGCAGAGCGTTCAGGACCTCAGACTGAGGCGAAGGTTCACCTTCCAACAGGACAACGACCCTAAGCACACAGTCAAGACAGGAGTGGCTTCGGGAATGGCTCTGAATGTCCTTGAGTGGCCCAGCTAGAGCCCGGACTTGAATCCGATCGAACATCTCTGGAGAGACCTGAAAATATCTCTGCAGCAACGCTCCCCATCCAACCTGACAGAGCTTGAGAGGATCTGCAGAGAAGAATAGGAGAAACTCCCAAATACAGGTGTGCCAAGCTTGTAGCGTCATACCTAAGAAGACTCAAGGCTGTAATCGCTGTCAATGGTGCTTCAACAAAGTACTGAGTAAAGGGTCTGAATACGTGATATCATTTTTACATTTTTTATAAATGAACCAAAACTACTAAAAACGTTTTTTTTGCTTTGTCATTATGGGGTATTGTGTATAGATTGTTGAGTAAAAACAACTATTTAATCAGTTTTAGAATAAATGTCTAATGTAACTAAATGTGTAAAAAGCTCTGAATACTTTGTGAATTGTAAGACACTTCTTGTGGAAACTCGGACACAACATTTTGGCTCAAAGTTAAACAAACAGCAAGTGTACATTCTGTATTTGTAAAGTCATTAAGGTTAGTGTTCAAGGTTTCCAAAATCTGTGGTAAAACAGCAAGTGTACATTCTGTATTTGTAAAGTCATTAAGGTTAGTGTTCAAGGTTTCCAAAATCTGGATAGCAATCAAGGACCAATTGTTTCTAAACTGACCAAAAATATAAACGCAACATGTAAAGTGTTGGTCCCATGTTTCATGAGCTGAAACAAAAGATCCCAGAAATTGTCCATTACACAAAAAGCTTATTTCTCTCAAAATGTTTTCACAAATTTGTTTTCATCCCTGTTAGTGAGCATTTCTCCTTTGCCAAGATAATCCATCCATCTGACAGGTGTGGCATATCAAGAAGTTGATTAAACAGCATGATCATTACACAGGTGCACCTTGTGCTGGGGACAATAAACGGCCACTCTAAAATGTGCAGTTTTGTCACAACACAGTGCCACAGATGTCTCAAGTTGAGGGAGCGTGCAAATGGCATGCTGACTGCAGGAATGTCCACCAGAGCTGTTGCCAGAGAATTAAATGCTCATTTCTCTCATTTCCAACATAATTTTAGAGAATTTGGCAGTACGTCCAACTGGCCTCACAACCATAGACCACGTGTGTGGCGTCATTGTGCGAGCAATTTGCTGATGTCATGATTGTGAACAGAGTGCCCAATGGTGGGGTTATGGTATGGGCAGGCAGGCAGGCAGGCAGGCAGGCAGGCAGGCAGGCAGGCAGGCAGGCAGGCAGGCAGGCAGGCAGGCAGGCAGGCAGGCATAAGCAACGGACAACGAACACAATTGTATTTTATCGATGGCAATTTGAATGCACAGAAATACCATGACGAGATCCTGAGGCCCACCGCCATCACCTCATGTTTTAGATGATAACGCACGGCCCTATGTCTCAAGGATCAACTCTATTGCGAAGGAGACGTGTCGTGCTGCATGAGGTCACACCAGATACTGACTGGTTTTCTGATCCACGCCTCTCTCTTTTATTAAAGGATATCTGTGACCAACAGATGTATATGTCTATTCCCAGTCATGTCAAATCCATAGATTAGGGCCTGATGAATTTGATTCAATTGACTGGTTTCCTCATATGAACTGTAACTCAGTCAGCCTGATGAATTTATTTAAATTGACTGATTTCCCTGAAAATACATTTTAACTCAAGTAAAACCTTTTAAACTTGTGCATGTTGCATTGATATTTTTTGTTCAGTATAGACAGAGCGCATCACACGTGACCAAATCATCATCATCATCAGCTAAACAAAAGGAATGTTTTACCACCAATGTGGCACTGGAGTCAGAATGGAAACATAAATGTGTAGAGCTGCTGTCCAAGCAAAGGGAAAGCACTGCCATGTTGGGGCTAAAACCACTTCTACAAAATGTTGAAATGGTGACCACTGAAAGCCTAAACAGTTTATTCATTTACTAGAACTATTGCTAACTATCAGTAGATTTATGTACAAACCTGTTCTACATAGTTTTATCTCCGGTGTGATCCGCAGCAGTCTCCGTAGCAGATCATTCTCCTCCTGGTACTCTGCTACAGTTTTCTCAATCGCACCAAAAATCTCCTCAGCAGCAGATGCCGTTAAACATTCATTTAAAAACACACGAAACAACTGTAGTTTAGACGTTTTCAGTGGATTGAGAGTTGGGTGTTCGGCGACTACGGCTTCTTGACATGGGTCCTCCAGATCACATTCACTTTTCACACAGGAAGTAGTGGATATGGAGGCTTTAGTATCAACGAGCCCTTGAAGCTGCTCTTCCTCCTGACTGGTCCTGACTTCCTCCTGTTCCTCTTTAATCTGTTTGGTCTCTGGGTTCTTCTGTCCCAGACTGGGGCTCCACTCCTGCTCACAGTGCTGCTGCTCAGGGGAACCTCCTCTTCAGAGACAGAGAGCTGCAGGGAGTCTGGAGGAAGGAGAGGAGGAGCAGAGGTTACCTATACAGACATGCCTGAGTAGAACTATAGCTCGCTATCAGTAGATATACATACAAACCTATTCTACCATAATTTACAAATAAATTCATTAAAAATCCTACAATGTGATTTTCTGGATTTTTTCCTCGTTTTGTCTATCATAGTTGAAGTGTACCTATGATGACATTTACAGGCCTCATCTTTTTAAGTTGGAGAACTTGCACAATTGGTGGCTGACTAAATACTTTTTTGTCCCACTGTATATATATTTATACTGGTACCCTGTGTATATATATATATATATATATATATATATATATATATATAGCTATACTGGTACCCTGTGTATATAGCCATACTGGTACCCTGTGTATATAGCTATACTGGTACCCCGTGTATAGAGCCATACTGGTACCCTGTGTATAGAGCCATACTGGTACCCTGTGTATATAGCTATACTGGTACCCTGTGTATATAGCTATACTGGTACCCTGTGTATAGAGCAATACTGGTACCCTGTGTATAGAGCAATACTGGTACCCTGTGTATATATAGCTATACTGGTACCCAGTGTATATAGCTATACTGGTACCCTGTGTATAGAGCAATACTGGTACCCTGTGTATAGAGCAATACTGGTACCCTGTGTATATATAGCTATACTGGTACCCAGTGTATATAGCTATACTGGTACCCTGTGTACATAGCTATACTGGTACCCTGTGTATATATAGTCATACTGGTACCCCTTGTATACAACAGTATTGTTACTCATTGTCAGGGTTCTCCCCAGGATTCATACTGGTACCCTGTGTATATATAGTATACTGGTACCCTGTGTATATATAGTCATACTGGTACCCCTTGTATACAACAGTATCGTTACTCATTGTCAGTGTTTCCCCAGGATGTTTTAAAAAGGTGGTGCTACTGAGGAGGAGGGCAGAGCCCCATTCTGGGCTCAGAGATGTTTGTGTTTTCTTACACCTGCAACTGCCATGTCCTGCGATCTGAAGCAAAACATGTCCTAATATCATAACACGTTTTACATAGTGGAGCATTCAGTCCACAAGATGGCGCAGCGCCCCTCACATTCTTTGGGGAGAACCCTGTGTTATCTTTATTATTTTTCTCTCTGCATTGTTGGAGGGCCATAAGTAAGCTTATTGGTTAGTTTATGCCTGTTTACGAAGCATGTGACAAATACAATGATATTTGAAGGCTTTAGATAAGTAATCAAATATGCAGACAACTATATAATCATAGGCCTACGTAATAATTGTTAATGGCTTTCATAGTTTATTTAATTTAGTAAATTATACAGATAAACGCTTGATTGCTTTAGGCCTGTAGACCAATACATACAGTAGTTAGGTAGAACATTTCATTCAAAACATTTGGTTGAAACTGTGATCTCTATTTACCTAACCATTTGACTAATTGAGTAGAACTATATCTAACTATCAGTATATCTACATACTAACCTATTCCACATAGTTGTATCTCTGGTGTGATCCGCAGCAGTCTCCGTAGCCGATCATTCTCCTCCTGGTACTCCACTACCGTTTTCTCAACTGCACCGAAAATCTCCACAGCAGCCGTAGTTAAGCGCTCATTTAAAAACACACGAGAAAACTGTAGTTTAGACATATTTCAGACGACTGGGAGTTGGGTAGCCTATTTAGTTCAGTCAGTAGCTAACTAGGTCTTTCTTTACTCCACAACAATAACGTTCAAAATCAAAACAAAGTAACCTCAGAGAGGATGAGGCGAAGCGAGAGGTTACACTCGCCAAAAATCTGTCCAAAATAATCCCGATACATTTCAATGGATTTATTTCGGACCTAATCTTGTCGCCTGCATTCCTACTTTTGGGACAATGATTTTTATTGTCAGGATTGAGTGACATGAGCATCTCATCATTACATACAGATCTTTGTTCACCTCCAATCCTACTTCCGAGTTCTAGTCGAGGAATTTTCGAAAACTCCTTGGTTCTTCTGGAACCCGGAAACATACAACAGCGTCGCCAGATGGATGGGGGTTTATTATTGTGCAAGTCAGCCAGCCTACTGACCAGAGGTGTATACTACAAAGCATGTCCCTGAGTTAGCTAGCAAACTAGCCTACAAAATATATATACGCTTGAAATTGGCTTGGTCAATTTGACTAAACCAAAAACCCATATCAAACTTTATCTGTCTCAATCCACCTGATTATCAGTCATTATTTTTGGTTGTTTATCAAAGTTATTGAACCCACTTTGTATTACAAACTGGGTGGTTCGAGCCCTGAATGATGATTGGCTAACAGCCGTGGTATATCAGACCGTATACCACCAGTATGACAAAACATTTATTTTTACTCCCGTAATTATATTGGTTACCAGTTTCTGATAGCAATAAGATACCTCAGGGGTTTGTAGTATATGGCCAATATCACACGCGATGAGTCGTCCCTAAGAACATCCCTTAGCCATGGTATATTGGCCATATACACCCCTCATAACACCCCTCAGTCACTGGGGGTTGGTGGGAGGAGCTTTAGGAGGACGGGCTGGAATGGAATCAACTACTGCCCTCAGTAGTAACGTAGTAAAGGGAAACGATAACTGCATGTAGACAAACAGTGGTTATCATCAATATAGGATGATGTGGGATAATCAATTCATCATCAGGAGTCGACTGTATATCATTTCTCCATTTACCAGACTAAATCAATATCATCAATGAGCAGCATTAGGTCAGAATTGATGAGAAATACATTTTCTGGAAAGTATCACTACCATTTTTAATGAATCAATAACATCCGTCAAACATTATCTCAATACCCTGAGAGACATTCTGAATCAATAACATCCGTTAAACATTATCTCAATACCCTGAGAGACATTCTGAATCAATAACATCCATCAAACATTATCTCAATACGCTGAGAGACATTCTGAATCAATAACATCCATCAAACATTATCTCAATACCCTGAGAGACATTCTGAATCAATAACATCCGTCAAACTGTCATGTTTTGTCTTATATTGTCTTGTCATTTTGCTTTCCCTTCTGTTCGTTTTCCCCCTGCTGGTCTTATTAGGTTCGTTCCCTTTTTTCTCTCTCCCTCCCTCTCTCTCTTCTCTCTGTCGTTCCGTTCCTGCTCCCAGCTGTTCCTATTCCCCTAATCAATCATCTAATATTTTCACACCTGTTCCGTATCTTGCCCTCTGATTAGAGTCCCTATTTCTCCCCTTGTCTTCCGTTTCTGTCCTGTCGGATCCTTGTATATTGTTCGCCGTGCTGTGTCTTGTTTCCCTCAGATGCTGCGTGTGAGCAGGTGTCTGAGTCTGCTACGGTCGGTGCCTTCCCGAGGCAACCTACAGTTTATGGTCGAGTCTCCAGTCTGTCCTCGTCACTACGAGTGGAATTAGTTTTTTATGCTTTGTTTTCTGCTCCGATTTGTCTAGGAGTATTGCCTATTTCCTTTACTGGAATAAAGACTCTGTTTTCGCCAAGTCGCTTTTGGGTCCTCATTCACCTGCATAACAGAAGGATCTGACCAAGAATGGACCCAGCGACTATGGATTCTCTCTACTCTACTCTCGAGTTCCAGGGAGCGATGCTCGGCAGACACGAGCAGGAATTGTCTGCTGCTCGGCATGCCGTTGAGACCCTGGCCGCTCAGGTCTCCGACCTCTCAGGACAGTATCAGAGTCTTCGTCTCGTGCCACCAGCTACTTCCGGGTCTTCCGAGCCTCCGGAACCTAGGGTTAATAACCCACCATGTTATTCTGGGCAGCCCACTGAGTGCCGCTCCTTTCTCACCCAGTGTGATATAGTGTTCTCTCTCCAACCCAACACATACTCAAGAGAGAGAGCTCGGATTGCCTACGTCATATCACTCCTCACCGGTCGTATGATTGTTGTTCTGATCTCCTCAAGAAGCGTTTTGCATCCGCTCCTATCCTTGTTGCACCTGACGTCACTAAACAGTTTATTGTTGAGGTTGACGCGTCGGGGCTGGGCGTGGGAGCCATTCTGTCCCAGCGCTCCGATACTGACGATGGGGTCCACCCTTGTGCGTATTTTTCTCATCGCCTGTCACCGTCGGAACGTAACTATGATGTGGCTAACCACGAACTGCTCGCCATCCGTTTAGCCCTAGGCAAATGGCGACAGTGGTTGGAGGGGGCGACCGTTCCTTTTGTCGTTTGGACTGACCAAAAGAACCTTGAGTACATCCGTTCTGCCAAACGACTGAATGCGCGTCATGCTCGTTGGGCGTTGTTTTTCGCTCGTTTCGAGTTCGTTATTTCTTATTGCCCGGGTACTAAGAACACCAAGCCTCATGCTTTATCCCGTCTCTTTAGTTCTTCTGTGGCTTCTACCGATCCCGAGGGATCCTTCCTGTTGGGCGTGTTGTCGGGTTGACTGTCTGGGGAATTGAGAGACAGGTTAAGCAAGCACTCACGCACACTGCGTCGCCGCGCGCTTGTCCTAGTAACCTTCTTTTCGTTCCTGTTTCTACTCGTCTGGCTGTTCTTCAGTGGGCTCACTCTGCCAAGTTAGCTGGCCATCCCGGCGTTCGGGGTACGCTTGCTTCTATTCGCCAGTGGTTTTGGTGGCCTACTCAGGAGCGTGACACGCGCCGTTTCGTGGCTGCGTGTTCGGACTGCGCGCAGAATAAGTCTGGTAATTTTTTTCTGCTTCTGCTCCTGGTCTTGCTGGGTCTCAGTCTGTTCCCTGCCATCGCATCTCTCCTGTTCTTGTTCCTGCCCTTGCTGTGTCTCAGTCTGTCCCTAGTTGTTACTCTCCTGGCCTGTTTGGTCCTGTTTGCTCTAAAGCTTTCAGTTCTCTACCCGTGTCTCATTTTTTTTTTTTAGAGTAGTACCCTAGTTTCCCTTTTTATCGTTTTTCGTTACGGTCCTGAGGAGAGGAGTTGGGTTCTTTCTCGGGACGTGCTGGACCGTTTGTGATCTATGATTTCCTCCGTTGCCGCCAGTGTTCCTCCTCGAGAGCGCCAGGAGGCGCCGGTGAGTGGGGGGTACTGTCATGTTTTGTCTTATATTGTCTTGTCATTTTGCTTTCCCTTCTGTTCGTTTTCCCCTGCTGGTCTTATTAGGTTCGTTCCCTTTTTTTCTCTCTCCCTCCCTCTCTCTCTTCTCTCTGTCGTTCCGTTCCTGCTCCCAGCTGTTCCTATTCCCCTAATCAATCATCTAATATTTTCACACCTGTTCCGTATCTTGCCCTCTGATTAGAGTCCCTATTTCTCCCCTTGTCTTCCGTTTCTGTCCTGTCGGATCCTTGTATATTGTTCGCCGTGCTGTGTCTTGTTTCCCTCAGATGCTGTGTGTGAGCAGGTGTCTGAGTCTGCTACGGTCGGTCGGTGCCTTCCCGAGGCAACCTACAGTTTATGGTCGAGTCTCCAGTCTGTCCTCGTCACTACGAGTGGAATTAGTTTTTTATGCTTTGTTTTCTGCTCCGATTTGTCTAGGAGTATTGCCTATTTCCTTTACTGGAATAAAGACTCTGTTTTCGCCAAGTCGCTTTTGGGTCCTCATTCACCTGCATAACACAAACATTATCTCAATACCCTGAGAGACATTCTGAATCAATAACATCCGTTAAACATTATCTCAATACCCTGAGAGACATTCTGAATCAAACAACCAGATATTCCCGCAGCAGATCTGTGAGATTCTCATAAAACAGTGGGCTACTTTTTTGACCATTACCTTGACATTCAAATCAAATCAAACTTTATTTACATAGAACGTTTTACAAAAAAATAAATCCATCACACATTTAATTATCTCGACCCAACAGCATGAATGATCCAGAGTTGCTTTGCTTTCCTAAGACTGTTGTCTACACCTTGCCTTAGTTTCAATGTTCTTGACGTTCATATCACTGAGAACCTGACATGGAACCACACCACCACCACATGGTAAAGAAGGAGCAGCAGAGCCACTCCAACTTCGGCATAATTGAGAACATCCTGATCGGCTGCATCACGGCCTTGTTATTATACTGTTCTATTGTTATTCTACTGTTGTTCTACTGTTCTACTGTTATTCTACTGTTCTATTGTTATTCTACTGTTATTCTACTGTTCTATTGTTATTCTACTGTTGCTCTACTGTTCTACCATTATTATACTGTTATTCTATTGTTATTCTACTGTCATTCTACTGTTCTATTGTTATTCTACTATTATTCTATTGTTATTCTACTGTTCTATTGTTATTCTACTGTTCTATTGTTATTCTACTGTTCTATTGTTATTCTACTGTTGTTCTACTGTTCTACTGTTATTCTACTGTTCTATTGTTATTCTACTGTTGTTCTACTGTTCTATTGTTGCTCTACTGTTCTACTGTTATTCTACTGTTATTCTACTGTTCTATTGTTCTTCTACTGTTGTTCTACTGTTCTATTGTTGTTCTACTGTTCTATTGTTATTCTACTGTTCTACTGTTATTCTACTGTTCTACTGTTATTCTACTGTTATTCTACTGTTCTATTGTTCTTCTACTGTTGTTCTACTGTTCTATTGTTGTTCTACTGTTCTACTGTTATTCTACTGTTCTATTGTTATTCTACTGTTCTATTGTTATTATATTGTTATTCTACTGTTGCTCTACTGTTCTACTGTTATTCTACTGTTCTATTGTTCTTCTACTGTTGTTCTACTGTTCTATTGTTATTATACTGTTGTTCTACTGTTCTATTGTTATTCTACTGTTATTCTACTCTTCTATTGTTATTCTACTGTTCTATTGTTATTCTACTGGTGTTCTACTGTTCTACTGTTATTATACTGTTCTATTGTTATTATACTGTTATTATATTGTTATTCTACTGTTCTATTGTTATTATACTGTTATTCTACTGTTCTATTGTTATTATACTGTTATTCTATTGTTATTATACTGTTCTACTGTTATTATACTGTTATTCTATTGTTATTATACTGTTCTATTGTTATTCTACTGTTATTATACTGTTCTATTGTTATTATACTGTTATTCTACTGTTCTATTGTTATTATACTGTTATTCTATTGTTATTATACTGTTCTACTGTTATTATACTGTTATTCTATTGTTATTATACTGTTCTATTGTTATTATACTGTTATTATACTGTTCTATTGTTATTATATTGTTATTCTACTGTTCTACTGTTATTCTACTGTTCTATTGTTGTTCTACTGTTCTATTGTTATTATACTGTTATTATACTGTTCTATTGTTATTATACTGTTCTATTGTTATTATATTGTTATTCTACTGTTCTACTGTTATTCTACTGTTCTATTGTTGTTCTACTGTTCTATTGTTATTCTACTGTTGTTCTACTGTTCTATTGTTATTCTACTGTTGTTCTACTGTTCTATTGTTATTATACTGTTGTTCTACTGTTCTACTGTTATTCTACTGTTACATTTACATTTACATTTAAGTCATTTAGCAGACGCTCTTATCCAGAGCGACTTACAAATTGGTGCATTCACCTTATGACATCCAGTGGGACAGTCACTTAACAATAGTGCATCTAAAACTTAGGGGGGTGAGAGGGATTACTTATCCTATCCTAGGTATTCCTTAAAGAGGTGGGGTTTCAGGTGTCTCCGGAAGGTGGTGATTGACTCCGCTGTCCTGGCGTCGTGAGGGAGTTTGTTCCACCATTGGGGGCCAGGGCAGCGAACAGTTTTGACTGGGCTGAGCGGGAGCTGTACTTCCTCAGTGGTAGGGAGGCGAGCAGGCCAGAGGTGGATGAACGCAGTGCCCTTGTTTGGGTGTAGGGCCTGATCAGAGCCTGGAGGTACTGAGGTGCCGTTCCCCTCACAGCTCCGTAGGCAAGCACCATGGTCTTGTAGCGGATGCGAGCTTCAACTGGAAGCCAGTGGAGAGAACGGAGGAGCGGGGTGACGTGAGAGAACTTGGGAAGGTTGAACACCAGACGGGCTGCGGCGTTCTGGATGAGTTGAAGGGGTTTAATGGCACAGGCAGGGAGCCCAGCCAACAGCGAGTTGCAGTAATCCAGACGGGAGATGACAAGTGCCTGGATTAGGACCTGCGCCGCTTCCTGTGTGAGGCAGGGTCGTACTCTGCGGATGTTGTAGAGCATGAACCTACAGGAACGGGCCACCGCCTTGATGTTGGTTGAGAACGACAGGGTGTTGTCCAGGATCACGCCAAGGTTCTTGGCGCTCTGGGAGGAGGACACAATGGAGTTGTCAACCGTGATGGCGAGATCATGGAACGGGCAGTCCTTCCCGGGAGGAAGAGCAGCTCCGTCTTGCCGAGGTTCAGCTTGAGGTGGTGATCCGTCATCCACACTGATATGTCTGCCAGACATGCAGAGATGCGATTCGCCACCTGGTCATCAGAAGGGGGAAAGGAGAAGATTAATTGTGTGTCGTCTGCATAGCAATGATAAGAGAGACCATGTGAGGTTATGACAGAGCCAAGTGACTTGGTGTATAGCGAGAATAGGAGAGGGCCAAGAACAGAGCCCTGGGGGACACCAGTGGTGAGAGCGCGTGGTGAGGAGACAGATTCTCGCCACGCCACCTGGTAGGAGCGACCTGTCAGGTAGGACGCAATCCAAGCGTGGGCCGCGCCGGAGATGCCCAACTCGGAGAGGGTGGAGAGGAGGATCTGATGGTTCACAGTATCGAAGGCAGCCGACAGATCTAGAAGGATGAGAGCAGAGGAGAGAGAGTTAGCTTTAGCAGTGCGGAGCGCCTCCGTGATACAGAGGAGAGCAGTCTCAGTTGAATGACTAGTCTTGAAACCTGACTGATTTGGATCAAGAAGGTCATTCAGAGAGAGATAGCGGGAGAGCTGGCCAAGGACGGCACGTTCAAGAGTTTTGGAGAGAAAAGAAAGAAGGGATACTGGTCTGTAATTGTTGACATCGGAGGGATCGAGTGTAGGTTTTTTCAGAAGGGGTGCAACTCTCGCTCTCTTGAAGATGGAAGGGACGTAGCCAGCAGTCAGGGATGAGTTGATGAGCGAGGTGAGGTAAGGGAGAAGGTCTCCGGAAATGGTCTGGAGAAGAGAGGAGGGGATAGGGTCAAGCGGGCAGGTTGTTGGGCGGCCGGCCGTCACAAGACGCGAGATTTCATCTGGAGAGAGAGGGGAGAAAGAGGTCAGAGCACAGGGTAGGGCAGTGTGAGCAGAACCAGCGGTGTCGTTTGACTTAGCAAACGAGGATCGGATGTCGTCGACCTTCTTTCAAAATGGTTGACGAAGTCATCTGCAGAGAGGGGAGGAGGGGGGGGGCGGAGGATTCAGGAGGGAGGAGAAGGTGGCAAAGAGCTTCCTAGGGTTAGAGGCAGATGCTTGGAATTTAGCGTGGTAGAAAGTGGCTTTAGCAGCAGAGACAGAGGAGGAAAATGTAGAGAGGAGGGAGTGAAAGGATGCCAGGTCCGCAGGGAGGCGAGTTTTCCTCCATTTCCGCTCGGCTGCCCGGAGCCCTGTTCTGTGAGCTCGCAATGAGTCATCGAGCCACGGAGCGGGAGGGGAGGACCGAGCCGGCCTGGAGGATAGGGGACATAGAGAGTCAAGGGATGCAGAGAGGGAGGAGAGGAGGGTTGAGGAGGCAGAATCAGGAGATAGGTGGGAGAAGGTTTGAGCGGAGGGAAGAGATGATAGGATGGAAGAGGAGAGAGTAGCGGGGGAGAGAGCGAAGGTTGGGACGGCGCGATACCATCCGAGTAGGGGCAGTGTGGGAGGTGTTGGATGAGAGCGAGAGGGAAAAGGATACAAGGCAGTGGTCGGAGACTTGGAGGGAGTTGCAATGAGGTTAGTGGAGGAACAGCATCTAGTAAAGATGAGGTCGAGCGTATTGCCTGCCTTGTGAGTAGGGGGGGAAGGTGAGAGGGTGAGGTCAAAAGAGGAGAGGAGTGGAAAGAAGGAGGCAGAGAGGAAAGAGTCAAAGGTAGACGTGGGGAGGTTAAAGTCGCCCAGAACTGTGAGAGGTGAGCCGTCCTCAGGAAAGGAGCTTATCAAGGCATCAAGCTCATTGATGAACTCTCCGAGGGAACCTGGAGGGCGATAAATGATAAGGATGTTAAGCTTGAAAGGGCTAGTAACTGTGACAGCATGGAATTCAAAGGAGGCGATAGACAGATGGGTAAGGGGAGAAAGAGAGAATGACCACTTGGGAGAGATGAGGATCCCGGTGCCACCACCCCGCTGACCAGACGCTCTCGGGGTGTGCGAGAACACGTGGGCGGACGAAGAGAGAGCAGTAGGAGTAGCAGTGTTGTCTGTGGTGATCCATGTTTCCGTCAGTGCCTGTTATTATACTGTTCTATTGTTATTCTACTGTTATTATACTGTTCTATTGTTATTCTACTGTTGCTCTACTGTTCTATTGTTATTCTACTGTTATTATACTGTTCTATTGTTATTCTACTGTTGCTCTACTGTTCTACTGTTATTCTCCTGTTCTATTGTTCTTCTACTGTTGTTCTACTGTTCTATTGTTATTATACTGTTGTTCTACTGTTCTACTGTTATTCTACTGTTATTATACTGTTCTATTGTTATTCTACTGTTATTATACTGTTCTATTGTTATTCTACTGTTGCTCTACTGTTCTATTGTTATTATGTGTCGGCATCGAGTAATTGTCTCTGGCCCCCTCCCAGTTAGGGGGAGTGATGAGCTCTACAGCAGAGTCTCACAACTCAATCGCTGGTTGAAAACTGTTTTCTGCCCCTCCCAAAAGATAGAATTTGTAGATAATTGGCCCTCTTTCTGGGACTCACCCACAAACAGGACCAAGCCTGACCTGCTGAGGAGTGACGGATTCCATCCTAGCTGGAGGGGTGCTCTCATCTTATCTGCCAACATAGACAGGGCTCTAACTCCTCTAGCTCCACAATGAAATAGGGTGCAGGCCAGGCAGCAGGCTATTAGCCAGCCTGCCAGCATAGTGGAGTCTGCCACTAGCATAGTTAGTGTAGTCAGCTCAGCTATCACCATTGAGACCGTGTCTGTGCCTCGACCTAGGTTGGGCAAAACTAAACATGGCGGTGTTCGCCTTAGCAATCTCACTAGGATAATGACCACCTCCATTCCTGTCATTACTGAAAGAGATCATGATACCTCACATCTCAAAATAGGGCTACTTAATGTTAGATCCCTTACTTCAAAGGCAATTATAGTCAATGAACTAATCACTGATCATAATCTTGATGTGATTGGCCTGACTGAAACATGGCTTAAGCCTGATGAATTTACTGTGTTAAATGAGGCCTCACCTCCTGGCTACACTAGTGACCATATCCCCCGTGCATCCCGGAAAGGCGGAGGTGTTGCTAACATTTACGATAGCAAATTTCAATTTACAAAAAAAAAAATGACGTTTTCGTCTTTTGAGCTTCTAGTCATGAAATCTATGCAGCCTACTCAATCACTTTTTATAGCTACTGTTTACAGGCCTCCTGGGCCATATACAGCGTTTCTCACTGAGTTCCCTGAATTCCTATCAGATCTTGTAGTCATTGCAGATAATATTCTAATCTTTGGTGACTTTAATATTCACATGGAAAAGTCCACAGACCCACTCCAAAAGGCTTTTGGAGCCATCATCGACTCAGTGGGTTTTGTCCAACATGTCTCTGGACCCACTCACTCTCACAGTCATACACTGGACCTAGTTTTGTCCCATGGAATAAATGTTGTGGATCTTAATGTTTTTCCTCATAATCCTGGACTATCGGACCACCATTTTATTACGTTTGCAATTGCAACAAATAATCTGCTCAGACCCCAACCAAGGAACATCAAAAGTCGTGCTATAAATTCACAGACAACACAAAGATTCCTTGATGCCCTTCCAGACTCCCTCTGCCTACCCAAGGACGCCAGAGGACAAAAATCCGTTAATCACCTAACTGAGGATCTCAATTTAACCTTGCGCAATACCCTAGATGCAGTTGCACCCCTAAAAACTAAAATGTCTCATAAGAAACTAGCTCCCTGGTACACAGAAAATACCCGAGCTCTGAAGCAAGCTTCCAGAAAATTGGAACGGAAATGGCGCCACACCAAACTGGAAGTCTTCCGACTAGCTTGGAAGGACGGTACCGTGCAGTACCGAAGAGCCCTTACTGCTGCTCGATCGTCCTATTTTTCTAACTTAATTGAGGAAAATAAGAACAATCCGAAATTCCTTTTTGATACTGTGGCAAAGCTAACTAAAAAGCAGCATTCCCCAAGAGAGGATGACTTGCACTTTAGCAGTGATAAATTCATGAACTTCTTTGAGGAAAAGATTATGATTATTAGAAAGCAAATTACGGACTCCTCTTTAAACCTGCGTATTCCTCCAAACCTCAGTTGTCCTGAGTCTGCACAACTCTGCCAGGACCTAGGATCAAGAGAGACGCTCAAGTGTTTTAGTACTATATCTCTTGACACAATGATGAAAATAATCATGGCCTCTAAACCTTCAAGCTGTATACTGAACCCTATTCCAACTAAACTACTGAAAGAGCTGCTTCCTGTTCTTGGCCCTCCTATGTTGAACATAATAAACGGCTCTCTATCCACTGGATGTGTACCAAACTCACTAAAAGTGGCAGTAATAAAGCCTCTCTTGAAAAAGCCAAACCTTGACCCAGAAAATATAAAAAACTATCGGCCTATATCGAATCTTCCATTCCTCTCAAAGATTTTAGAGAAGGCTGTTGCGCAGCAACTCACTGCCTTCCTGAAGACAAACAATGTATACGAAATGCTTCAGTCTGGTTTTAGACCCCATCATAGCACTGAGACGGCACTTGTGAAGGTGGTAAATGACATTTTGATGGCATCGGACCGAGGCTCTGCATCTGTCCTCGTGCTCCTAGACCTTAGTGCTGCTTTTGATACCATCGATCACCACATTCTTTTGGAGAGATTGGAAACCCAAATTAGTCTACACGGACATGTTCTGGCCTGGTTTAGGTCTTATCTGTCGGAAAGATATCAGTTTGTCTCTGTGAATGGTTTGTCCTCTGACAAAACAACTGTATATTTCGGTGTTCCTCAAGGTTCTGTTTTAGGACCACTATTGTTTTCACTATATATTTTACCTCTTGGGGATGTTATTCGAAAACATAATGTAAACTTTCACTGCTATGCGGATGACACACAGCTGTACATTTCAATGAAACATGGTGAAGCCCCAAAATTGCCCTCGCTAGAAGCATGTGTTTCAGACATAAGGAAGTGGATGGCTGCAAACTTTCTACTATTAAACTCGGACAAAACAGAGATGCTTGTTCTAGGTCCCAAGAAACAAAGAGATCTTCTGTTGAATCTGACAATTAATCTTAATGGTTGTACAGTCGTCTCAAATAAAACTGTGAAGGACCTCGGCGTTACTCTGGACCCTGATCTCTCTTTTGAAGAACATATCAAGACCATTTCGAGGACAGCTTTTTTTCCATCTACGTAACATTGCAAAAATCAGAAACTTTCTGTCCAAAAATGATGCAGAAAAATTAATCCATGCTTTTGTCACTTCTAGGTTAGACTACTGCAATGCTCTATTTTCCAGCTACCCGGATAAAGCACTAAATAAACTTCAGTTAGTGCTAAATACGGCTGCTAGAATCCTGACTAGAACCAAAAATTTGATCATATTACTCCAGTGCTAGCCTCTCTACACTGGCTTCCTGTCAAAGCAAGGGCTGATTTCAAGGTTTTACTGCTAACCTACAAAGCATTACATGGGCTTGCTCCTACCTACCTCTCTGATTTGGTCCTGCCGTACATACCTACACGTACGCTACGGTCACAAGACGAGGCCTCCTAATTGTCCCTAGAATTTCTAAGCAAACAGCTGGAGGCAGGGCTTTCTCCTATAGAGCTCCATTTTTATGGAACGGTCTGCCTACCCATGTCAGAGACGCAAACTCGGTCTCAACCTTTATGTCTTTACTGAAGACTCATCTCTTCAGTGGGTCATATGATTGAGTGTAGTCTGGCCCAGGAGTGGGAAGGTGAACGGAAAGGCTCTGGAGCAACGAACCACCCTTGCTGTCTCTGCCTGGCCGGTTCCCCTCTTTCCACTGGGATTCTCTGCCTCTAACCCTGTTACGGGGCTGAGTCACTGGCTTGCTGGGGCTCTCTCGTGCTGTCCCTGGGGGTGCGTCACCTGGGTGGGTTGATTCACTGTTGTGGTCGGCCTGTCTGGGTTCCCCCCTTGGGTTGTACCCGTGTCGGAGATCTTTGTGGGCTATACTCGGCCTTGTCTCAGGATGGTAAGTTGGTGGTTGAAGATTTCCCTCTAGTGGTGTGGGGGCTGTGCTTTGGCAAAGTGGGTGGGGTTATATCCTTCCTGTTTGGCCCTGTCCGGGGGTGTCCTCGGATGGGGCCACAGTGTCTCCTGACCCCTCCTGTCTCAGCCTCCAGTATTTATGCTGCAGTAGTTTATGTGCCGGGGGGCTAGGGTCAGTTTGTTTATCTGGAGTACTTCTCCTGTCCTATTCAGGTGTCCTGTGTGAATCTAAGTGTGCGTTCTCTAATTCTCTCCTTCTCTCTTTCTTTCTCTCTCTCGGAGGACCTGAGCCCTAGGACCATGCCCCAGGACTACCTGACATGATGACTCCTTGCTGTCCCCAGTCCACCTGGCCATGCTGCTGCTCCAGTTTCAACTGGCCTGGGCCCTAGGACCATGTCCCAGGACTACCTGACATGAGGACTCCTTGCTGTTCCCAGTCCACCTGGCCATGCTCCTGCTCCAGTTTCAACTGTTCTGCCTTACTATTATTCAACCATGCTGGTCATTTATGAAAATTTGAACATCTTGGCCACGTTCTGTTATAATCTCCACCCGGCACAGCCAGAAGAGGACTGGCCACCCCACATATACGGTCATTTATGAACATTTGAACATCTTGGTCATGTTCTGTTATAATCTCTACCCGGCACAGCCAGAAGAGGACTGGCCACCCCACATAGCCCGGTTCCTCTCTAGGTTTCTTCCTAGGTTTTGGCCTTTCTAGGGAGTTTTTCCTAGCCACCGTGCTTTTACACCTGCATTGTTTGCTGTTTGGGGTTTTAGGCTGGGTTTCTGTACAGCACTTTGAGATATCAGCTGATGTACTGAAGGGCTATATAAATAAATTTGATTTGATTTGATTTGATTTGATATA
>NW_025747639.1:0-32500 GCF_021184085.1 Oncorhynchus gorbuscha
GTATTTATGATGGAGATGGTATTTATGATGGAGATGGTGTCTATGATGATGATGGTGTTTATGATGGAGATGATGTTTATAATGGAGATGGTGTTTATGATGATGGTGTTTCATGATGGTGTTTAATGGAGATGGTGCTTATGCAGGAGATGGTGTATGATGGAGATGGTTTATGATGATGATGGTGTTTATGATGGAGATGGTGTTTATGATGGAGATGGTTTATGATGGAATGGTGTTTTATGATGGAGATGGTGTTAATGATGGTGTTTATGATGGAGATGGTGTTTATGATGGAGATGGTGCTTATGATGGAGATGGTGTTTATGATGGAGATGGTGTTTATGATGGAGATGGTGTCCAAGGATGGAGATGGTGATAATGGAGATGGTGCTTGCGTGATGATGATGGTGTTCATGATGGTGTTTTAGATGACGACGTTTATGATGATGATGGTGTTTATGATGATGATGGTGTTCATGATGATGGTGTTTATGATGGAGATGGTGTTTATGATGGAGATGGTGTTTATGATGGATATTATGATGGAAATGGTGTTTATGATGATGGTGTCTATGATGATGATGGTGTTTATGATGGAGATGGTGTTTTTGATGATGATGGTGTTTATGATGATGATGGTGTTTATGATGGAGATGGTGTTTATGATGGAGATGGTGTTTATGATGGAGATGGTGTTTGATGAGGATGGTGTTTATGATGGAGATGGTGTTTATGATGGAGATGGTGTTTATGATGATGATGGTGTTTATGATGGAGATGGTGTTTATAATGATGATGGTGTTTATGATGATGATGGTGTTTATGATGATGTTTATGATGGAGATGGTGTTTATGATGGAGGTGGTGTTTATGATGGAGATGGTGTTTATGATGGAGATGGTGTTTATGATGGAGATGGCGTTTATGATGATGATGGTGTTTATAATGATGATGGTGTTTATGATGGAGATGGTGTTTATGATGATGATGGTGTTTATGATGGAGATGATGATGATGATGATGATGGTGTTTATGATGGAGATGGTGTTTATGATGATGGTGTTTATGATGATGATGGTGTTTATGATGGAGATGGTGTTTATGATGGAGATGGTGTTTATGATTATGGTGTTTATGATGGAGATTATGATGGAAATGGTGTTTATGATGATGGTGTTTATGATGATGATGGTGTTTATGATGGAGATGGTGTTTTATGATGATGGTGTTTATGATGGAGATGGTGTTCATAATGGAGATGATGTTTATAATGGAGATGGTGTTTATGATGATGATGGTGTTTATGATGATGATGGTGTTCATGATGATGGTGTTTATGATGATGGTGTTTATGATGGAGATGGTGTTTATGATGATGATGGTGTTTAGGATGATGATGGTGTTTAGGATGTAGATGGTGTTTATGATGGAGATGGTGTTTATGATGGAGATGGTGTTTATGATAGAGATGGTGTTTATAATGATGATGGTGTTTATAATGGAGATGGTGTTTATGATGGAGATGGTGTTTATGATGATGGAGGTGTTTATGATGATGATGGTGTTTATGATGGAGATGGTGTTTATGATGATGATGATGATGATGCTGGTATTTATGATGATGGTGTTTATGATGATGGTGTTTATGATGATGATGATGGTGTTTATGATGATGATGATGGTGTTTATGATGATGGTATTTATGATGATGGTATTTATGATGATGGTGTTTATGATGGAGATGGTGTTTATAATAATGATGATGTTTATAATGGAGATGGTGTTTATGATGGAGATGGTGTTTATGATGGAGATGGTGTTTATGATTGAGATGGTGTTAATGATGGTGTTTATGATGATGATGGTGTTTATGATGGAAATGGTGTTTATGATGGAGATGGTGTTTATGATGATGATGATGGTGTTTATGATGGAGATGGTGTTTATGATGATGATGTTTATAATGGAGATGGTGTTTATGATGGTGATTATGATGATGATGGTGATTATGATGGAGATGGTGTTTATGATGATGATGGTGTTTATGATGGAGATGGTGTTTACGATGATGGTGTTTATGATGGAGATGGTGTTTGTGATGATGGTGTTTATGATGATGATGATGGTATTTATGATGATGGTATTTATGATGATGATGGTGTTTATGATGATGATGATGTTTATAATGGAGATGCTGTTGATGATGATGATGGTGTTCATGATGAAGATGGTATTTATGATGAAAAGCGTCTGCTAAATGGCATATATTATTATTATATTATAAGATGTTATTTATGATGATGATGGTGTTTATGATGATGATGATGGTGTTTATGATGAAGATGGTATTTATGATGAAGATGGTGTTTATGATGATGATGGTGTTTATGATGATGATGATGGTGTTTATGATGGAGATGGTGTTTATGATGGAGATGGTGTTTATGATGGAGATGGTGTTTATAATGATGATGGTGTTTATAATGATGGTGTTTATGATGATGATGGTGTTTCTGATGGAGATGATGTTTATGATGGAGATGGTATTTATGATGGAGATGGTATTTATGATGGAGATGGTATTTATGATGGAGATGGTATTTATGATGGAGATGGTATTTATGATGGAGATGGTATTTATGATGGAGATGGTGTTTATGATGGAGATGGTGTTTATGATGATGATGGTGTTTATGATGGAGATGATGTTTATAATGGAGATGGTGTTTATGATGATGATGGTGTTCATGATGGTGTTTATGATGGAGATGGTGTTTATGATGGAGATGGTGTTTATGATGATGATGGTGTTTATGATGATGGTGTTTATGATGGAGATGGTGGAGATGGTGATGATGATGGTGTTTATGCATTTGATGATTATTTTATGATAAGATGGTGTTTATGATGATGAGATGATGATGATGGTGTTTATGATGAGATGGTGTTAATGATGATGGTGTTTATGATGAGATGGTGTTTTATGATGATGGTGTTTATGATGAAGATGGTGTTTATGATGGAGATGGTGCCTTCTGAAGAATGATGTTTATAATGAGATGGTGTTTTGATGATGGTGTTTATGATGATGATGATGATAATGATGGTATTTATGATGATGATGGTGTTCATGATGATGGTGTTTATGATGGAGATGGTGTTTATGATGGAGATGATGTTTATAATGGAGATGGTGGTTTATGATGACGATGATGTGTTTATGATGATGATGGTGTTTATGATGATGATGGTGTTTATGATGATGATGGTGTTCATGATGATGGTGTTTATGATGGAGATGGTGTTTATGATGGAGATGATGTTTATAATGAGATGGTGTTTATGATGGATGATGGTGTTTATGATGGAGATGATGTTTATATAGAGATGGTGTTTATGATGGAGATGGTGTTTATGATGGAGATGGTGTTTATGATGAGATGGTGTTTATATGATGGTGTTTATGATGGAGATGGTGTTTATGATGGAGATGGTGTTTATGATGATGATGATGGTGTTTATGATGGAGATGGTGTTTATGATGATGATGGTGTTTATAATGGAGATGATGGTGTTTATGATGGAGATGGTGTTTTATGATGATGATGGTGTTTATGATGGAGATGGTGTTTATGATGGAGATGGTGTTTTTATGATTTGGTGTTTATGATGGAGATTATGTGGAGATGGTGTTTATGATGATGGTGCTTATGATGATGATGGTGTTTATGATGGAGATGGTGTTTTTATGATGATGGTGTTTATGATGGAGATGGTGTTTATAATGGAGATGGTGTTATAATGGAGATGGTGTTTATGATGATGATGGTGTTTATGATGATGGTGTTCATGATGATGGTGTTTATGATGATGGTGTTAATTTATGATGGAGATGTGTTTGATGATGATGGTGTTTATGATGATGGTGTTTATGGAGATGGTGTTTAGATGGAGATGTGTTTATGATGAGATGATGATGATGGTGTTTATAATGATGATGGTGTTTATAATGGAGATGGTGTTTATGATGAGATGGTGTTTATATGGTGGAGATGGTGTTTATGATGATGAGATGATGGTGTTATGATGATGATGATGGATGATTGTTTATGATGGAGATGGTGTTTATGATGATGATGGTGTTTATGATGATGGGTGATGATTTATGATGATGGTGTTTATGATGATGGTGTTTATGACGATGATGATGGTGTTTATGATGTGTGGTGTTTATGATGATGGTATTTATGATGATGGTATTTATGATGATGGTGTTTATGATGGAGATGGTGTTTATGGATGATGATGGTTTATGATGGAGATGGTGTTTATGATGGAGATGGTGTTTATGATTGAGATGGTGTTAATGATGGTGCTTATGATGATGGTGTTTATGATGGAGATGGTGTTTACGATGATGATGGATGGAGATGGTGTTTGATGATGGTGATGATGGTGTTTATGATGAGATGATGATGGTATTTATGATGATGGTATTTATGATGATGATGGTGTTTATGATGAGATGATGTTTATAATGGAGATGGTGTTGATGATGATGATGTGTTCATGATGAAGATGGTATTTATGATGAAAGCGAGCTAAATGGCATATATTATTATTATATTATAAGATGGTATTTATGATGATGATGATGGTGTTTATGATGAAGATGGTATTTATGATGAAGATGGTATTTATGATGATGATGGTGTTTATGATGATGATGATGGTGTTTATGATGGAGATGGTGTTTATGATGGAGATGGTGTTTATGATGGAGATGGTGTTTATGATGGAGATGGTGTTTATAATGATGATGGTGTTTATGATGATGATGGTGTTTCTGATGGAGATGATGTTTATGATGGAGATGGTATTTATGATGGAGATGGTATTTATGATGGAGATGGTATTTATGATGGAGATGGTATTTATGATGGAGATGGTATTTATGATGGAGATGGTATTTTTGATGGAGATGGTATTTATGATGGAGATGGTGTTTATGATGATGATGGTGTTTATGATGATGATGGTGTTTATGATGGAGATGGTGTTTATGATGGAGATGGTGTTTATGATGGAGATGGTGTTTATGATGATGATGGTGTTTATGATGATGGTGTTTATGATGGAGATGGTGGAGATGGTGTTTATGATGATGGTGTTTGATGATGGTGTTTATGATGGAGATGGTGTTTGTGGTGGAGATGGTGTTTATGATGGAGATGGTGTTTATGATGGAGATGGTGTTTATGATGATGGTGTTTATGATGGAGATGGTGTTAATGATGGTGTTTATGATGGAGATGGTGTTTTATGATGATGGTGTTTATGATGGAGATGGTGTTTATGATGGAGATGGTGTTCATGATGGAGATGATGTTTATAATGGAGATGGTGTTTATGATGATGATGGTGTTTATGATGATGATGGTGTTTATGATAATGATGGTGTTTATGATGATGATGGTGTTCATGATGATGGTGTTCATGATGATGGTGTTTATGATGGAGATGGTGTTTATGATGGAGATGGTGTTTATGATGGAGATTATGATGGAAATGGTGTTTATGATGATGGTGTTTATGATGATGATGATGGTGTTTATGATGGAGATGGTGTTTTTGATGATGATGGTGTTTATGATGATGATGGTGTTTATGATTGAGATGGTGTTTATGATGGAGATGGTGTTTATGATGGAGATGGTGTTTATGATGGAGATGGTGTTTATGATGGAGATGGTGTTTACGATGATGGTGTTTATGATGGAGATGGTGTTTGTGATGATGGTGTTTATGATGATGATGATGGTATTTATGATGATGGTATTTATGATGATGATGGTGTTTATGATGATGATGATGTTTATAATGGAGATGGTATTGATGATGATGATGGTGTTCATGATGAAGATGGTATTTATGATGAAAAGCGTCTGCTAAATGGCATATATTATTATTATATTATAAGATGGTATTTATGATGATGATGATGATGATGATGGTGTTTATGATGATGATGATGGTGTTTATGATGATGATGGTGTTTATGATGAAGATGGTATTTATGATGAAGATGGTATTTATGATGATGATGGTGTTTCTGATGGAGATGATGTTTATGATGGAGATGGTATTTATGATGGAGATGGTATTTATGATGGAGATGGTATTTATGATGGAGATGGTATTTATGATGGAGATGGTATTTATGATGGAGATGGTATTTATGATGGAGATGGTATTTATGATGGAGATGGTGTTTATGATGATGATGGTGTTTATGATGGAGATGATGTTTATAATGGAGATGGTGTTTATGATGATGATGGTGTTCATGATGGTGTTTATGATGGAGATGGTGGAGATGGTGTTTATGATGGAGATGGTGTTTATGGTGGAGATGGTGTTTATGATGGAGATGGTGTTTATGATGATGGAGATGGTGTTTATAATGGAGATGGTATTTATGATGGAGATGGTGTTTATGATGGAGATGGTGTTTATGATGAGATGGTGTTTATGATGGAGATGGTGTTTATGATGGAGATGGTGTTTATGATGGAGATGGTGTTTATGATGGAGATGGTGTTCATGATTGATGTTTATAATGGAGATGGTGTTTATGATGGATGATGGTGTTTATGATGATGATGGTGTTTATGATGATGATGGTGTTTATGATGATGATGGTGTTCATGATGATGGTGATGATGGAGATGGTGTTTATGATGGAGATGGTGTTTATGATGGAGATTATGATGAAATGGTGTTTATGATGATGATGATGATGATGGTGTTTATGATGGAGATGGTGTTTTTGATGACGATGGTGTTTATGATGATGATGGTGTTTATGATGAGATGGTGTTTATGATGGAGATGGTGTTTATGATGGAGATGGTGTTTTGATGAGGATGGTGTTTATGATGGAGATGGTGTTTATGATGATGATGGTGTTTATGATGATGATGGATGGAGATGGTGTTTATGATGATGAGATGGTGTTTATGATGATGTTTATGATGGAGAATGGTGTTTATGATGGAGATGGTGTTTATGATGGAGATGGTGATGATGGAGATGGTGTTTATGATGGAGATGGTGTTTATGATGGAGATGGTGTTTATGATGATGATGGTGTTTATAATGATGATGGTGTTTATGATGGAGATGGTGTTTATGATGATGGTGTTTATGATGGAATGATGATGATGATGATGGTGTTTATGATGGAGATGGTATTTATGATGATGATTTATGATGATGATGGTGTTTATGATGGAGATGGTGTTTATGATGATGAGATTATGATGGTGTTTATAATGGAGATGATGTTTATAATGGAGATGATGTTTATAATGGAGATGGTGTTTATGATGAGATGATGGTGTTCATGATGATGGTGTTTATGATGATGGTGTTTATGATGGAGATGGTGTTTATGATGGAGATGGTTTTATGATGACGATGGTGTTTAGGATGATGATGTGTTTAGGATGTAGATGGTGTTTTGATGAGAATGGTGTTTATGATGAGATGGTGTTTATGATGGAGATGGTGTTTATAATGAGATGGTGTTTATAATGGAGATGGTGTTTATGATGAGATGGTGTTTATGATGATGGATGTTTATGATGATGATGATGATGGTGTTTATGATGGAGATGGTGTTTATGATGATGATGATGATGGTGTTTATATGATGGATTTATGATGGAGATGGTGATGATGATGGTGTTTATGATGGAGATGGTGTTTATGATGGTGTTTATGATGATGATGGTGTTTATGATGATGATGGTTTTATGATGGTGTTTATGATGATGATGATGTGTTTATGATGATGATTTTATGATGGAATGGTGTTTATGATGGAGGAATGGTGTTTATGATGGAATGGTGTTTATGATGGAGAATGATGGAGATGTTTATGATGGAATGGTGTTTATGATTGGTGTTTATGATGATGATGGTGTTTATAATGATGATGGTGTTTATGATGGAGATGATGTTTATGATGATGGTGTTTATGATGGAGATGATGATGATGATGATGATGGTGCTTATGATGGAGATGGTGTTTATGATGATGGTGTTTATGATGATGATGGTGTTTATGATGATGATGGTGTTTATGATGGAGATGGTGTTTTATGACGATGGTGTTTATGATGGAGATGGTGTTTAATGGAGATGATGTTTATAATGGAGATGGTGTTTATGATGATGATGGTGTTTATGATGATGATGGTGTTCATGATGATGGTGTTTATGATGATGGTGTTTATGATGGAGATGGTGTTTATGATGGAGATGGTGTTTATGATGATGATGGTGTTTAGGATGATGATGGTGTTTAGGATGGTAGATGGTGTTTATGATGGAGATGGTGTTTATGATGGAGATGGTGTTTATGATAGAGATGGTGTTTATAATGATGATGGTGTTTATAATGAGATGGTGTTTATGATGGAGATGGTGTTTATGATGATGGAGGTGTTTATGATGATGATGATGATGGTGTTTATGATGGAGATGGTGTTTATGATGATGATGATGATGGTGTTTATGATGATGGTATTTATGATGGAGATGGTGATTATGATGGAGATGGTGTTTATGATGATGATGGTGTTTATGATGGAGATGGTGTTTATGATGATGGTATTTATGATGATGGTGTTTATGATGATGGTGTTTATGATGGAGATGGTGTTTATGATGATGATGATGGTGTTTATGATGATGATGATGGTGTTTATGATGATGGTATTTATGATGATGGTGTTTATGATGGAGATGGTGTTTATAATAATGATGATGTTTATAATGGAGATGGTGTTTATGATGATGGTGTTTATGATGATGGTGTTTATGATGATGGTATTTATGATGATGATGGTGTTTATGATGATGGTATTTATGATGATGGTGTTTATGATGGAGATGGTGTTTATAATAATGATGATGTTTATAATGGAGATGGTGTTTATGATGATGATGGTGTTTATGATGATGGTATTTATGATGATGATGGTGTTTATGATGATGGTATTTATGATGATGTTTATGATGATGGTGTTTATGATGATGATGGTGTTTATGATGATGGTGATGTTTATAATGGAGATGGTATTTATGATGATGATGGTGTTTATGATGGAGATGTTATTTATGATGATGATGGTGATGTTTATAATGGAGATGGTATTTATGATGATGATGGTGATGTTTATAATGGAGATGGTATTTATGATGATGATGATGGTGTTTATGATGGAGATGGTGTTTATGATGATGATGATGGTGTTTATGATGAAGATGGTATTTATGATGAAGATGGTATTTATGATGATGATGGTGTTTATGATGATGATGATGATGATGATGGTGTTTATGATGGAGAGATGGAGATGGTGTTTATAATGATGATGGTGTTTATGATGGAGATGATGTTTATGATGATGATGGTGTTTATGATGGAGATGGTGTTTATGATGATGATGGTGTTTATGATGGAGATGGTGTTTATGATGGAGATGGTGTTTATGATGGAGATGGTGTTTATGATGGAGATGGTGTTTATAATGGAGATGGTGTTTATGATGGAGATGGTGTTTATGATGGAGATGGTGTTTATAATGATGGACATGGTGTTTATAATGATGATGGTGTTTATAATGATGGTGTTTATGATGATGATGGTGTTTATGATGATGATGGTGTTCATGATGGTGTTTATGATGGAGATGGTGTTTATGATGGAGATGGTGTTTATGATGATGATGGTGTTAATGATGGAGATGGTGTTTATAATGGAGATGGTGTTTATGATGATGGTGTTTATGATGGAGATGGTGTTTATAATGGAGATGGTGTTTATGATGGAGATGGTGTTTATGATGGAGATGGTGTTTATGATGGAGATGGTGTTTATGATGGAGATGGTGTTTATGATGGAGATGGTGTTTATGATGGAGATGGTGTTTATAATGGAGATGGTGTTTATGATGGAGATGGTGTTTATGATGGAGATGGTGTTTATAATGATGGACATGGTGTTTATAATGATGATGGTGTTTATAATGATGGTGTTTATGATGATGATGGTGTTTATGATGATGGTGTTTATGATGGAGATGGTGTTTATGGTGATGGTGTTTGATGATGGTGTTTATGATGGAGATGGTGTTTATGATGGAGATGGTGTTTATAATGGAGATGGTGTTTATGATGATGGTGTTTATGATGGAGATGGTGTTTATGATGGAGATGGTATTTATGATGGAGATGGTGTTTATGATGGAGATGGTGTTTATGATGGAGATGGTGTTTATGATGGAGAGGGTGTTTATGATTGAGATGGTGTTAATGATGGTGTTTATGATGGAGATTATGATGGAAATGGTGTTTATGATGGAGATGGTGTTTATGATGATGATGATGGTGTTTATGATGATGATGGTGTTTATGATGATGATGGTGTTTATAATGATGATGATGGTGTTTATGATGAAGATGGCATTTATGATGAAGATGGTATTTATGATGAAGATGGTGTTTATGATGATGATGGTGTTTATGATGATGATGATGATGATGGTGTTTATGATGGAGATGGTGTTTATGATGGAGATGGTGTTTATGATGGAGATGGTGTTTATGATGGAGATGGTGTTTATGATTGAGATGGTGTTAATGATGGTGTTTATGATGATGATGGTGTTTATGATGGAGATTATGATGGAAATGGTGTTTATGATGGAGATGGTGTTTATGATGATGATGATGGTGTTTATGATGGAGATGGTGTTTATGATGATGATGATGATGATGGTGTTTATGATGATGATGTTTATAATGGAGATGGTGTTTATGATGGAGATGGTGATTATGATGATGATGGTGATTATGATGGAGATGGTGTTTATGATGATGATGGTGTTTATGATGGAGATGGTGTTTTATGATGGAGATGGTGTTTGTGATGATGGTGTTTATGATGATGATGATGGTATTTATGATGATGGTATTTATGATGATGATGGTGTTTATGATGATGATGATGTTTATAATGGAGATGCTGTTGATGATGATGATGGTGTTCATGATGAAGATGGTATTCATGATGAAAAGCGTCTGCTAAATGGCATATATTATTATTATATTATAAGATGGTATTTATGATGATGATGATGATGATGATGGTGTTTATGATGATGATGATGGTGTTTATGATGATGATGATGGTGTTTATGATGATGATGATGGTGTTTATGATGAAGATGGTATTTATGATGATGATGGTGTTTATGATGATGATGATGGTGTTTATGATGGAGATGGTGTTTATGATGGAGATGGTGTTTATGATGGAGATGGTGTTTATAATGATGATGGTGTTTATAATGATGATGGTGTTTATAATGATGGTGTTTATGATGATGATGGTGTTTCTGATGGAGATGGTATTTATGATGGAGATGGTATTTATGATGGAGATGGTATTTATGATGGAGATGGTATTTATGATGGAGATGGTATTTATGATGGAGATGGTGTTTATGATGGAGATGATGTTTATAATGGAGATGGTGTTTATGATGATGATGGTGTTCATGATGGTGTTTATGATGGAGATGGTGTTTATGATGGAGATGGTGTTTATGGTGATGGTGTTTATGATGGAGATGGTGTTTATGGTGATGGTGTTTGATGATGGTGTTTATGATGGAGATGGTTTTATAATGATGATGGTGTTTATAATGATGGTGTTTATGATGATGATGGTGTTTCTGATGGAGATGATGTTTATGATGGAGATGGTATTTATGATGGAGATGGTATTTATGATGGAGATGGTATTTATGATGGAGATGGTATTTATGATGGAGATGGTATTTATGATGGAGATGGTGTTTATGATGGAGATGATGTTTATAATGGAGATGGTGTTTATGATGATGATGGTGTTCATGATGGTGTTTATGATGGAGATGGTGTTTATGATGGAGATGGTGTTTATGGTGATGGTGTTTATGATGGAGATGGTGTTTATGGTGATGGTGTTTGATGATGGTGTTTATGATGGAGATGGTGTTTATGATGGAGATGGTGTTTATAATGGAGATGGTGTTTATGATGATGGTGTTTATGATGGAGATGGTGTTTATGATGGAGATGGTATTTATGATGGAGATGGTGTTTATGATGGAGATGGTGTTTATGATGGAGATGGTGTTTATGATGGAGATGGTGTTTATGATGGAGATGGTGTTTATGATTGAGATGGTGTTAATGATGGTGTTTATGATGATGATGGTGTTTATGATGGAGATTATGATGGAAATGGTGTTTATGATGGAGATGGTGTTTATGATGATGATGATGGTGTTTATGATGATGATGGTGTTTATGATGATGATGGTGTTTATGATGATGATGGTGTTTATAATGATGATGATGGTGTTTATGATGAAGATGGTATTTATGATGAAGATGGTGTTTATGATGATGATGGTGTTTATGATGATGATGATGATGATGGTTTTATGATGGAGATGGTGTTTATGATGGAGATGGTGTTTATGATGGAGATGGTGTTTATGATGGAGATGGTGTTTATGATGGAGATGGTGTTTATGATTGAGATGGTGTTAATGATGGTGTTTATGATGATGATGGTGTTTATGATGGAGATTATGATGGAAATGGTGTTTATGATGGAGATGGTGTTTATGATGATGATGATGTGTTTATGATGGAGATGGTGTTTATGATGATGATGATGATGATGGTGTTTATGATGATGATGTTTATAATGGAGATGGTGTTTATGATGATGGTGTTTATGATGGAGATGGTGTTTATGATGGAGATGGTGTTTATAATGATGGACATGGTGTTTATAATGATGATGGTGTTTATAATGATGGTGTTTATGATGATGATGGTGTTTATGATGATGATGGTGTTCATGATGGTGTTTATGATGGAGATGGTGTTTATGATGGAGATGGTGTTTATGATGATGATGGTGTTAATGATGGAGATGGTGTTTATAATGGAGATGGTGTTTATGATGATGGTGTTTATGATGGAGATGGTGTTTATAATGGAGATGGTGTTTATGATGATGATGATGATGGTGTTTATGATGGAGATGGTGTTTATGATGGAGATGGTGTTTATGATGGAGATGGTGTTTATAATGGAGATGGTGTTTATGATGGAGATGGTGTTTATGATGGAGATGGTGTTTATAATGGAGATGGTGTTTATGATGGAGATGGTATTTATGATGGAGATGGTATTTATGATGATGATGGTGTTTATGATGATGATGATGGTGTTTATGATGATGATGGTGTTAATGATGGAGATGGTGTTTATGATGAAGATGGTATTTATGATGGAGATGGTGTTTATGATGGAGATGGTGTTTATAATGATGGACATGGTGTTTATAATGATGATGGTGTTTATAATGATGGTGTTTATGATGATGATGGTGTTTATGATGATGGTGTTTATGATGGAGATGGTGTTTATGGTGATGGTGTTTGATGATGGTGTTTATGATGGAGATGGTGTTTATGATGATGGTGTTTATGATGGAGATGGTGTTTATAATGGAGATGGTGTTTATGATGATGGTGTTTATGATGGAGATGGTGTTTATGATGGAGATGGTATTTATGATGGAGATGGTGTTTATGATGGAGATGGTGTTTATGATGGAGATGGTGTTTATGATGGAGAGGGTGTTTATGATTGAGATGGTGTTAATGATGGTGTTTATGATGGAGATTATGATGGAGATTATGATGGAAATGGTGTTTATGATGGAGATGGTGTTTATGATGATGATGATGGTGTTTATGATGATGATGGTGTTTATGATGATGATGGTGTTTATAATGATGATGATGGTGTTTATGATGAAGATGGTATTTATGATGAAGATGGTGTTTATGATGATGATGGTGTTTATGATGATGATGATGATGGTGTTTATGATGGAGATGGTGTTTATGATGGAGATGGTGTTTATGATGGAGATGGTGTTTATGATGGAGATGGTGTTTATGATTGAGATGGTGTTAATGATGGTGTTTATGATGATGATGGTGTTTATGATGGAGATTATGATGGAAATGGTGTTTATGATGGAGATGGTGTTTATGATGATGATGATGGTGTTTATGATGGAGATGGTGTTTATGATGATGATGATGATGATGGTGTTTATGATGATGATGTTTATAATGGAGATGGTGTTTATGATGGAGATGGTGATTATGATGATGATGGTGATTATGATGGAGATGGTGTTTATGATGATGATGGTGTTTATGATGGAGATGGTGTTTATGATGGAGATGGTGTTTGTGATGATGGTGTTTATGATGATGATGATGGTATTTATGGTGGTCCTTCTGTAGCTCAGTTGGTAGAGCATGGCGCTTGTAACGCCAGCGTAGTGGGTTCGATTCCCGGGACCACCCATACGTAGAATGTATGCACACATGACTGTAAGTCGCTTTGGATAAAAGCGTCTGCTAAATGGCATATATTATTATTATATTATGATGGTATTTATGATGATGATGGTGTTTATGATGATGATGATGTTTATAATGGAGATGCTGTTGATGATGATGATGGTGTTCATGATGAAGATGGTATTCATGATGAAAAGCGTCTGCTAAATGGCATATATTATTATTATATTATAAGATGGTATTTATGATGATGATGATGATGATGATGGTGTTTATGATGATGATGATGGTGTTTATGATGATGATGATGGTGTTTATGATGATGATGATGGTGTTTATGATGATGATGATGGTGTTTATGATGAAGATGGTATTTATGATGATGATGGTGTTTATGATGATGATGATGTGTTTATGATGGAGATGGTGTTTATGATGGAGATGGTGTTTATGATGGAGATGGTGTTTATAATGATGATGGTGTTTATGATGGAGATGGTGTTTATAATGATGGTGTTTATGATGATGATGGTGTTTCTGATGGAATGGTATTTATGATGGAGATGGTATTTATGATGGAGATGGTATTTATGATGGAGATGGTATTTATGATGGAGATGGTGTTTATGATGGAGATGATGTTTATAATGGAGATGGTGTTTATGATGATGATGGTGTTCATGATGGTGTTTATGATGGAGATGGTGTTTATGATGGAGATGGTGTTTATGGTGATGGTGTTTATGATGGAGATGGTGTTTATGGTGATGGTGTTTGATGATGGTGTTTATGATGGAGATGGTGTTTATGATGGAGATGGTGTTTATAATGATGATGGTGTTTATAATGATGGTGTTTATGATGATGATGGTGTTTCTGATGGAGATGATGTTTATGATGGAGATGGTATTTATGATGGAGATGGTATTTATGATGGAGATGGTATTTATGATGGAGATGGTATTTATGATGGAGATGGTATTTATGATGGAGATGGTATTTATGATGGAGATGGTATTTATGATGGAGATGGTGTTTATGATGGAGATGATGTTTATAATGGAGATGGTGTTTATGATGATGATGGTGTTCATGATGGTGTTTATGATGGAGATGGTGTTTATGATGGAGATGGTGTTTATGGTGATGGTGTTTATGATGGAGATGGTGTTTATGGTGATGGTGTTTATGATGGAGATGGTGTTTATGATGGAGATGGTATTTATGATGGAGATGGTGTTTATGATGGAGATGGTGTTTATGATGGAGATGGTGTTTATGATTGAGATGGTGTTTATGATTGAGATGGTGTTTATGATGATGGTGTTTATGATGATGATGGTGTTTATGATGGAGATTATGATGGAAATGGTGTTTATGATGGAGATGGTGTTTATGATGATGATGATGGTGTTTATGATGATGATGGTGTTTATGATGATGATGGTGTTTATAATGATGATGATGGTGTTTATGATGAAGATGGTATTTATGATGAAGATGGTGTTTATGATGATGATGGTGTTTATGATGATGATGATGATGATGGTGTTTATGATGGAGATGGTGTTTATGATGGAGATGGTGTTTATGATGGAGAATGGTGTTTATGATGGAGATGGTGTTTATGATGGAGATGGTGTTTATGATTGAGATGGTGTTAATGATGGTGTTTATGATGATGATGGTGTTTATGATGGAGATTATGATGGAAATGGTGTTTATGATGGAGATGGTGTTTATGATGATGATGATGGTGTTTATGATGGAGATGGTGTTTATGATGATGATGATGATGATGGTGTTTATGATGATGATGTTTATAATGGAGATGGTGTTTATGATGGAGATGGTGATTATGATGATGATGGTGATTATGATGGAGATGGTGTTTATGATGATGATGGTGTTTATGATGGAGATGGTGTTTATGATGGAGATGGTGTTTGTGATGATGGTGTTTATGATGATGATGATGGTATTTATGATGATGGTATTTATGATGATGATGGTGTTTATGATGATGATGATGTTTATAATGGAGATGCTGTTGATGATGATGATGGTGTTCATGATGAAGATGGTATTCATGATGAAAAGCGTCTGCTAAATGGCATATATTATTATTATATTATAAGATGGTATTTATGATGATGATGATGACGATGATGGTGTTTATGATGATGATGATGGTGTTTATGATGATGATGATGGTGTTTATGATGAAGATGGTATTTATGATGATGATGGTGTTTATGATGATGATGATGGTGTTTATGATGGAGATGGTGTTTATGATGGAGATGGTGTTTATAATGATGATGGTGTTTATAATGATGGTGTTTATGATGATGATGGTGTTTCTGATGGAGATGATGTTTATGATGGAGATGGTATTTATGATGGAGATGGTATTTATGATGGAGATGGTATTTATTATGGAGATGGTATTTATGATGGAGATGGTATTTATGATGGAGATGGTGTTTATGATGGAGATGATGTTTATAATGGAGATGGTGTTTATGATGATGATGGTGTTCATGATGGTGTTTATGATGGAGATGGTGTTTATGATGGAGATGGTGTTTATGATGATGATGGTGTTTATGATGATGGTGTTTATGATGATGGTGTTTATGATGGAGATGGTGGAGATGGTGTTTATGATGATGGTGTTTGATGATGGTGTTTATGATGGAGATGGTGTTTATGGTTGAGATGGTGTTTATGATGGAGATGGTGTTTATGATGGAGATGGTGTTTATGATGATGGTGTTTATGATGGAGATGGTGTTTATGATGGAGATGGTGTTAATGATGGTGTTTATGATGGAGATGGTGTTTATGATGGAGATGGTGTTTTATGATGATGGTGTTTATGATGGAGATGGTGTTTATGATGGAGATGGTGTTCATGATGGAGATGATGTTTATAATGGAGATGGTGTTTATGATGATGATGGTGTTCATGATGGTGTTTATGATGGAGATGGTGTTTATGATGGAGATGGTGTTTATGATGGAGATGGTGTTTATGATGATGATGGTGTTTATGATGATGGTGTTTATGATGATGGTGTTTATGATGGAGATGGTGGAGATGGTGTTTATGATGATGGTGTTTGATGATGGTGTTTATTATGGAGATGGTGTTTATGATGGAGATGGTATTTATGATGGAGATGGTATTTATGATGGAGATGGTATTTATGATGGAGATGGTATTTATGATGGAGATGGTATTTATGATGGAGATGGTGTTTATGATGGAGATGATGTTTATAATGGAGATGGTGTTTATGATGATGATGGTGTTTATGATGATGATGGTGTTCATGATGGTGTTTATGATGGAGATGGTGTTTATGATGGAGATGGTGTTTATGATGATGATGGTGTTTATGATGATGGTGTTTATGATGATGGTGTTTATGATGGAGATGGTGGAGATGGTGTTTATGATGATGGTGTTTGATGATGGTGTTTATGATGGAGATGGTGTTTATGGTGGAGATGGTGTTTATGGTGGAATGGTGTTTATGATGGAGATGGTGTTTATGATGGAGATGGTGTTTATGATGGAGATGGTGTTTATGATGATGGTGTTTATGATGGAGATGGTGTTTATGATGGAGATGGTGTTAATGATGGTGTTTATGATGGAGATGGTGTTTATGATGGAGATGGTGTTTTATGATGGAGATGGTGTTTATGATGGAGATGGTGTTTATGATGGAATGGTGTTTATGATGGAGATGGTGTTCATGATGATGAATGATGTTTATAATGGAGATGGTGTTTATGATGGAGATGGTGTTTATGATTGAGATGGTGTTTATGATGATGATGATGGTGTTTATGATGATGATGGTGTTCATGATGATGGTGTTTATGATGGAGATGGTGTTTATGATGGAGATGGTGTTTATGATGGAGATTATGATGGAAATGGTGTTTATGATGATGGTGTTTATGATGATGATGATGGTGTTTATGATGGAGATGGTGTTTTTGATGATGATGGTGTTTATGATGATGATGGTGTTTATGATGGAGATGGTGTTTATGATGGAGATGGTGTTTATGATGGAGATGGTGTTTATGATGGAGATGGTGTTTATGATGGAGATGGTGTTTATGATGGAGATGGTGTTTACGATGATGGTGTTTATGATGGAGATGGTGTTTGTGATGATGGTGTTTATGATGATGATGATGGTATTTATGATGATGGTATTTATGATGATGATGGTGTTTATGATGGAGATGGTGTTGATGATGATGATGGTGTTGATGATGATGATGGTGTTCATGATGAAGATGGTATTTATGATGAAAAGCGTCTGCTAAATGGCATATATTATTATTATATTATAAGATGGTATTTATGATGATGATGATGATGATGATGATGATGATGGTGTTTATGATGATGATGATGGTGTTTATGATGAAGATGGTATTTATGATGAAGATGGTATTTATGATGATGATGGTGTTTATGATGATGATGATGGTGTTTATGATGGAGATGGTGTTTATGATGGAGATGGTGTTTATGATGGAGATGGTGTTTATAATGATGATGGTGTTTATAATGATGGTGTTTATGATGATGATGGTGTTTATGATGATGATGGTGTTTCTGATGGAGATGGTATTTATGATGGAGATGGTATTTATGATGGAGATGGTATTTATGATGGAGATGGTATTTATGATGGAGATGGTGTTTATGATGATGATGGTGTTTATGATGGAGATGATGTTTATAATGGAGATGGTGTTTATGATGATGATGGTGTTCATGATGGTGTTTATGATGGAGATGGTGTTTATGATGGAGATGGTGTTTATGATGGAGATGGTGGAGATGGTGTTTATGATGATGGTGTTTATGATGGAGATGGTGTTTATGGTGGAGATGGTGTTTATGATGGAGATGGTGTTAATGATGGTGTTTATGATGGAGATGGTGTTTATGATGGAGATGGTGTTTTATGATGATGGTGTTTATGATGGAGATGGTGTTTATGATGGAGATGATGTTTATAATGGAGATGGTGTTCATGATGATGATGGTGTTTATGATGATGATGGTGTTTATGATGATGATGGTGTTTATGATGATGATGGTGTTCATGATGATGGTGTTTATGATGGAGATGGTGTTTATGATGGAGATTATGATGGAAATGGTGTTTATGATGATGGTGTCTATGATGATGATGGTGTTTATGATGGAGATGGTGTTTTGATGATGATGGTGTTTATGATGATGATGGTGTTTATGATGGAGATGGTGTTTATGATGGAGATGGTGTTTATGATGGAGATGGTGTTTATGATGGAGATGGTGTTTATGATGATGATGGTGTTTATAATGATGATGGTGTTTATGATGGAGATGATGTTTATGATGGAGATGGTGTTTGATGATGATGGTGTTTATGATGGAGATGGTGTTTATGATGATGATGGTGTTTATGATGGAGATGGTGTTTATAATGATGATGGTGTTTATGATGATGATGGTGTTTATGATGATGTTTATGATGGAGATGGTGTTTATGATGGAGATGGTGTTTATGATGGAGATGGTGTTTATGATGGAGATGGTGTTTATGATGGAGATGGTGTTTATGATGATGGTGTTTATAATGATGATGGTGTTTATGATGGAGATGGTGTTTATGATGATGATGGTGTTTATGATGGAGATGATGATGATGATGATGGTGTTTATGATGGAGATGGTGTTTATGATGGAGATGGTGTTTATGATGATGATGGTGTTTATGATGATGTTTATGATGGAGATGGTGTTTATGATGGAGATGGTGTTTATGATGGAGATGGTGTTTATGATGATGGTGTTTATAATGATGATGGTGTTTATGATGGAGATGGTGTTTATGATGATGATGGTGTTTATGATGGAGATGATGATGATGATGATGGTGTTTATAATGATGATGGTGTTTATGATGATGGTGTTTATGATGGAGATGGTGTTTATGATGATGGTGTTTATGATGGAGATGGTGTTTATGATGATGGTGTTTATGATGATGATGGTGTTTATGATGGAGATGGTGTTTATGATGGAGATGGTGTTTATGATTATGGTGTTTATGATGGAGATTATGATGGAAATGGTGTTTATGATGATGGTGTTTATGATGATGATGGTGTTTATGATGGAGATGGTGTTTTATGATGATGGTGTTTATGATGGAGATGGTGTTCATGATGGAGATGATGTTTATAATGGAGATGGTGTTTATGATGATGATGGTGTTTTATGATGATGGTGTTTATGATGGAGATGGTGTTTATGATTATGGTGTTTATGATGGAGATTGTGATGGAAATGGTGTTTATGATGATGGTGTTTATGATGATGATGGTGTTTATGATGGAGATGGTGTTTATGATGGAGATGGTGTTCATGATGGAGATGATGTTTATAATGGAGATGGTGTTTATGATGATGATGGTGTTTATGATGATGATGGTGTTTATGATGATGATGGTGTTTATGATGATGATGGTGTTCATGATGATGGTGTTTATGATGATGGTGTTTATGATGGAGATGGTGTTTATGATGGAGATGGTGTTTATGATGATGATGGTGTTTATGATGATGATGGTGTTTAGGATGGAGATGGTGTTTATGATGGAGATGGTGTTTATGATGGAGATGGTGTTTATGATGGAGATGGTGTTTATGATGGAGATGATGTTTATGATGGAGATGGTGTTTGATGGAGATGGTGTTTATGATGGAGATGGTGTTTATGATGGAGATGGTGTTTATAATGATGATGGTGTTTATGATGATGATGGTGTTTATGATGATGTTTATGATGGAGATGGTGTTTATGATGGAGATGGTGTTTATGATGGAGATGGTGTTTATGATGATGGTGTTTATGATGATGATGGTGTTTATGATGATGATGGTGTTTATGATGGAGATGATGATGATGGTGTTTATGATGATGGTGTTTATGATGGAGATGGTGTTTATGATGATGGTGTTTATGATGGAGATGGTGTTTATGATGGAGATGGTGTTTATGATGGAGATGGTGTTTATGATTATGGTGTTTATGATGGAGATTATGATGGAAATGGTGTTTATGATGATGATGGTGTTTATGATGGAGATGGTGTTTATGATGATGATGGTGTTTATAATGATGATGGTGTTTATAATGATGGTGTTTATGATGATGATGGTGTTTATGATGATGATGGTGTTTATGATGGAGATGGTGTTTATGATGATGATGGTGTTTATGATGATGATGGTGTTTATGATGGAGATGATGTTTATGATGATGATGGTGTTTATGATGGAGATGGTGTTTATGATGATGATGGTGTTTATGATGGAGATGATGTTTATGATGATGATGGTGTTTATGATGGAGATGGTGTTTATGATGATGATGGTGTTTATGATGGAGATGGTGTTTATGATGGAGATGTTTATGATGGAGATGGTGTTTATGATGGAGATGGTGTTTATGATGGAGATGATGGTGTTTATGATGATGGAGTGTTTATAATGATGATGATGATGGGGATGGTGGAGGTGATGATGGAGAAGATAGTGATGGTGGTGATGGTAGTGATGATGATGGTAAGGATGATGGTGGTGGTGGTGATGATGGTAGTGATGATGATGATGATGATGATGGTTTGGATGATGGTGATGATGATGGTGGTGATGATGATGGTAAGGATGATGGTGGTGTACTCTTCCTCCCACAGATCTTGGCAGGCGATAATGATGTCGATGATGAACCCTTCCCACCCCCTAACGCACATCGCTCCTCAGTGACCAATGAGAACAGTCTAAACGGCAGTAGCAGCTTCCTATTCGACAGCCTGTACGACAGCTCTTTATTGGCTGGGTTTAGCCACGACTCTCACCAATCAGAGGAAGAGAAGGAGGGGACTGTTGTCATGGAGACCAGTCTCCTGTCCAACCAGCAGCGGCAACGCAGCGGGCTCATAGCCAATCAGGAGGCAGAGGAACAGGAGGCCGTCCAATGGGGCGAGTCGTCCTTCAACCTATCAGAGTGGGGCGACTCTCTGCTGGTTGGAGAGCACTTCCTAGAGAGGCGGAGCCTGCTGAGACACACGGAGGGACTTCAACACGAACAAGACTACGGTCAGACCGACAGACCCCAACCTGACCATGGGGAAACAGAGCAACAAGGACCTCAACCCAACCACAGCAATGGTCAGACAGACGATCACGGTCGGGGAAAATACACACATGACCAGTGTTTGACGGAGCGACCTCAACACAATCACAGTGGTCTGTTATATGAATCCAAAGACAACCATAACCAGACAGACAGACTGACACAGAACACTGGTGGAGAAGAGGTGGAACCTTCCTGGTCAGAGAGACGGGGAGAGAAGAGGAGAGAGGGGATGAGAAATGTAGTGGGAGAGGAAAGGGGAGAAAAAGGAGGAGATGGAGGGGTTGAGAAGGAGAGAGATGTGAGAGGTGTTGCAGTGTGTGAGAGCAGGCTGTTGAAAAGACCTGCATCACGGAGAGATGGAGGGAGAGAGCGAGAGGAGGAGAGAGAGAAGAGGAGAGAGACTGAACCCTCCCTCCTCTGCAGCCCTGGACTCCAGGACATCTTTGATCGTTGGCCTAGTATGTCTGACCAGCCCTCCCAACACCCTCTGCTGCCACCTGCTCACACACTCATACACACTGCTGTTGACAACCAAGACTCAGAGGACAGTTTGACTGGTCTGACTGATCTAACAGCACTGGTACGTGCTGAGGAGGACAGAGAGACAGAGGACAGTTTGACTGGTCTGACTGATCTAACAGCACTGGTAAGTGCTGAGGAGGACAGAGAGACAAAGGACAGTTTGACTGGTCTGACAGCACTGGTACGTACTGAGGAGGACCGAGAGACAGGAGAGACCAGTGTGAGATGGGGGAGATGAGGCAAGCCCTGAGGGAGAAAGAGGGGGAGAGACGAGGGGAGACAGGAGAGAACAACGTGAGATGGGGGGAGACAGGGGGACAACTGGGAGAGAGCGAAGAGGGGAGATCAGGTGGGGCTCATGGGGACCTCATCCCCCCAACTCAAGAAACTGTTAAACTGACCATCTCCTCTGTCCAATCACCTCACATTATGAGGACTATCAACCAATCACCTTACACCACTAGGACTATCCACCATTCACCTCTCACCACCAGACCTCACAACCAACCAACTCATATTTCCCATCCTCTCAACCAATCAACCCCCACCCCTCGACCTATCCACCAATCAGCTCACTCCTCCCACCTCCCTGATCAACCAGCAGTCTCTGTTGGTCCCCAGTTCCTGAAACCAGATCACAAAACAGACCCTAAACCGCCCCCAAAATAGATACCAAACCTCCCCCAAAACAGACACCAAACCTCCCCTCAACCCAAAACGTTGCAAGACTCTCCTCCTGTCCTCTCCCCCCCCTCATCTCTGACTGACGAGGGCTTCACCCTCCAGCTCTCCCAGGATGCATCTCTCTCTCCCAGCAGCCCTAGCGGTGGGCTGGCCATCATAGACGTGGCGAGCGACAGAACACTGTTCTACACCTTTATAGAGGAGTGGAGGAGGAAGGAGAGGTATTCCCTCGTTCCTGTCTGTCAAACGAAAGAACAAGGAGGAGACAGAGGGATTGGAGGGAGGCAGATGAGAGGTAACTACGCACGCATAGACACAATCACACCAGGGCTACAATTTCCTTGCGGAGGCCCTATTGAGTGGCTGTAATGCCTTGCGTCCAATGTGCCCCAGTGATTATGGAGACTATTATTTCTAGCAAACCAGATTCCTTTCTGAAGTTGTTCATTTGCTGTGTCAAATCAAATCAAACTGTATTTGTCACATAGGCCGAATACAACAGAATACAGTGAAATACTTACAAGCCCTTAACCAACAACGCAGTTCAAGAAATAGAGTTAAGAAAATATTTACTAAATATTTACTAAATAAATGAAAGTAAAATTTTTTTTTTAAAGTAATTATTTGATCAAACGGTAACACAAGAAATGTACATAACAGTAACAAGGCTAAATACAGGGGGTAATACGATGAGGGGGGTACAGCTTAGTCGAGGTCATTTGTAAAGTGACGATGCATAGCTATTTATCTCGTCTGGTAGGCTCGCGTCACTGGGCAGCTCGCGGCTGGGTTTCCCTTTTAAGTCTGTAATAGTTTTCAAGCGGCGTCAGAGCCGGTAGGATTCAGTCTTAGACCTGAATTGAAGCTTTTCCTGTCTGAGGAGTAGCAGGATTTCACATAAGATTCCAGATTACTGTCCCTCTCCTTGAAAGCGGCAGCTCTAGCCTTAAGCCTGGTGCAGATGTTGCCTGTAATCCATGGCTTCTGTTTGGGAAATGTACGTACGGTCACTGTGGGGACGACGTCGTCGATACACTTATTGATGAAGCCGGTGACTGAGGTGGTGTATTCCTCAATGCCATTGGATGAATCCTGGAACATATTCCAGTCTGTGCTGCAAAACAGTCCTGCAGTGTAGCATCTGCGCCATCTGACCACTTCTGGATTGAGAGTCACTGGTACTTTCTGCTTTAGTTTTTGCTTGTAATCAGGAATCAGGAGCATAGAATTCTGGTCAGATTTGCCAAATGGAGGCGGGGAGAGCTTTGAATGTGTCTCTAGAGTTTTTTTTCTTCTATGGTTTGGATGTAAGTTTGTAAGTTTAAAGTCCCCGGCCACTAGGAGTGCCGCCTCTGGATGAGCATTTTGTTGTTTCTTTATGGTTGTTTATTTATTGCACACAAATAGCCTCGTTTGGCGGGATATCAGTGAGAGCAACTCCTACAGCTGGTGATGAACTCTCCCTACAGCTGGTGATGAACTCTCCCTACAGCTGGTGATGAACTCTCCCTACAGCTGGTGATGAACTCTCCCTACAGCTGGTGATGAACTCTTCCTACAGCTGGTGATGAACTCTCTCTACAGCTGGTGATGAACTCTCCCTACAGCTGGTGATGAACTCTCCCTACAGCTGGTGATGAACTCTCCCTACAGCTGGTGATGAACTCTCCCTACAGCTGGTGATGAACTCTCCCTACATCTGGTGATGAACTCTCCCTACAGCTGGTGATGAACTCTCCCTACAGCTGGTGATGAACTCTCTCTACAGCTGGTGATGAACTCTCCCTACAGCTGGTGATGAACTCTTCCTACAGCTGGTGATGAGCTCTCCCTACAGCTGGTGACGAACTCTTCCTACAGCTGGTGATGAACTCTTCCTACAGCTGGTGATGAACTCTTCCTACAGCTGGTGATGAACTCTCTCTACAGCTGGTGATGAACTCTCCCTACAGCTGGTGATGAACTCTCTCTACAGCTGGTGATGAACTCTCCCTACAGCTGGTGATGAACTCTTCCTACAGCTGGTGATGAACTCTCCCTACAGCTGGTGATGAACTCTCCCTACAGCTGATGATGAACTCTCCCTACAGCTGGTGATGAACTCTCCCTACAGCTGGTGATGAACTCTCCCTACAGCTGGTGATGAACTCTCCCTACAGCTGGTGATGAACTCTCCCTACAGCTGGTGATGAACTCTCCCTACAGCTGGTGATGAACTCTTCCTACAGCTGGTGATGAACAGCTGGTGATGAACTCTTCCTACAGCTGGTTGATGCTTGGAAAACGTGTTCTGATAAGCCCAGTCATTGCCAACAATTCTAAATGCCCCGTGGAAAAAACACAGCTTTAATGGCCTCTATTGAAAGAAGAGGATCCCAGCTTTCCATTCTATTGAAAATAGGAGAATCCCAGCTTTCCATTCTATTGACAATAGGAGAATCCCAGCTTTCCATTCTATTGAAAATAGGAGAATCCCAGCTTTCCATTCTATTGACAATAGGAGAATCCCAGCTTTCCATTCTATTGACAATAGGAGAATCCCAGCTTTCCATTCTATTGACAATAGGAGAATCCCAGCTTTCCATTCTATTGACAATAGGAGAATCCCAGCTTTCCATTCTATTGACAATAGGAGAATCCCAGCTTTCCATTCTATTGACAATAGGAGAATCCCAGCTTTCCATTCTTGTACTATTTATTTCTTAACTCCTGTCAGTGACCACGTTTACATGCACACAGTATTCCGGATAGAAGCTCAGGTCTTTTTTGGGATAAGCTGTTTACATGCACCTTTGATATCCAGCTGACAAGTATGCCTGTACCCATGAATAAGCAGCATGTATCCTCATATGGGTTAAGTGGAATAGTAACTAAAACAGGGACACTGTCTAATGGAATAGTAACTAAAACAGGGACACTGACTAATGGAATAGTAACTAAAACAGGGACACTGACTAATGGAATAGTAACTAAAACAGGGACACTGACTAATGGAATAGTAACTAAAACAGGGACACTGACTAATGGAATAGTAACTAAAACAGGGACACTGACTAATGGAATAGTAACTAAAACAGGGCCACTGACTAATGGAATAGTAACTAAAACAGGGACACTGACTAATGGAATAGTAACTAAAACAGGGACACTGACTAATGGAATAGTAATTAAAACAGGGACACTGACTAATGGAATAGTAACTAAAACAGGGACACTGACTAATGGAATAGTAACTAAAACAGGGACACTGACTAATGGAATAGTAACTAAAACAGGGACACTGACTAATGGAATAGTAACTAAAACGGGGACACTGACTAATGGAATAGTAACTAAACAGGGACACTGACTAATGGAATAGTAACTAAAACAGGGACACTGACTAATGGAATAGTAACTAAAACAGGGACACTGGCTAATGGAATAGTAACTAAAACAGGGACACTGGCTAATGGAATAGTATCTAAAACAGGGACACTGACTAATGGAATAGTAACTAAAATGGGGACACTGACTAATGGAATAGTAACTAAAACAGGGACACTGACTAATGGAATAGTAACTAAAACAGGGACACTGACTAATGGAATAGTAACTAAAACAGGGACACTGGCTAATGGAATAGTAACTAAAACAGGGACACTGACTAATGGAATAGTAACTAAAACAGGGACACTGACTAATGGAATAGTAACTAAAACAGGGACACTGACTAATGGAATAGTAACTAAAACAGGGGCACTGACTAATGGAATAGTAACTAAAACAGGGACACTGGCTAATGGAATAGTAACTAAAACAGGTACACTGACTAATGGAATAGTAACTAAAACAGGGACACTGACTAATGGAATAGTAACTAAAACAGGGACACTGACTAATGGAATAGTAACTAAAACAGGGACACTGACTAATGGAATAGTAACTAAAACAGGGACACTGGCTAATGGAATAGTAACTAAAACAGGGACACTGACTAATGGAATAGTAACTAAAACAGGGACACTGACTAATGGAATAGTAACTAAAACAGGGACACTGACTAATGGAATAGTAACTAAAACAGGGACACTGACTAATGGAATAGTAACTAAAACAGGGACACTGGCTAATGGAATAGTAACTAAAACAGGGACACTGACTAATGGAATAGTAGCAACTAAAACAGGGACACTGACTAATGGAATAGTAACTAAAACAGGGACACTGACTAATGGAATAGTAACTAAAACAGGGACACTGGCTAATGGAATAGTAACTAAAACAGGGACACTGACTAATGGAATAGTAACTAAAACAGGGACACTGACTAATGGAATAGTAACTAAAACAGGGACACTGACTAATGGAATAGTAACTAAAACAGGGGCACTGACTAATGGAATAGTAACTAAAACAGGGACACTGACTAATGGAATAGTAACTAAAACAGGGACACTGACTAATGGAATAGTAACTAAAACAGGGACACTGACTATAGGTCTATAACCTCACACATGTTGCGGCATATACAGGGCCTTCCTAAAGTATTCAGACCCCTTCACTTTTACCACATTTAGGTTTAGGTTGCAGCCTTATTCTAAAATTGATTAAACCGTTTTCCCCCTCATAAATCTACACATAATACCCCATAATGAAAAAGCAAAAACTGTTTTTTTTTTTTAAATGTTTGCAAATTTATATTAAAAAACACATCACATTTATATAAGTATTCAGGCCAAAATGTATAAAATAAAAAAAACTGAAATATCACATTTACATAAGTATTCAGACCCTTTACTCAGTACTTTTTCGAAGCACCTTTGGCAGCCTCGAGTCTTCTTGGATATAACTCTACAAGCTTGGCACACCTGTTGGCTGTGTGCTTAGGGTCGTTGTCCTGTTGGAAGGTGAACCTTCGCCCCAGTCTGAGGTCCTGAGCGTTCTTGAGCAGGTTTTCATCAAGGATCTCTCTGTACTTTGCTCCGTTCATCTTTCCCTTGATCCTGACTAGTCTCCCAGTCCCTGCTGCTGAAAAACATCCCCACAGTAGGATGCTGCCAACACCATGCTTCACCGTAGGGATGGTGCAAGGTTTCCTCCAGATATGACGCTTGGCAGTCAGGCCAAAGAGTTCAATCTTGGTTTCATCAGACCAGAGAATCTTGTTTCTCATTTTCTGAGTCTTTAGGTGCCTTTTGCCATACTCCAAGCGGGCCGTCATGTCTTTTACTGAGGAGTGGCTTCCTTCTGGCCACTTTACCATAAAGGCCTGATTGGTGGAGTGCTGCAGAAATGGTTGTCCTTCTGGAAGGTTCTCCCATCTCAACAGAGGAACTCTGGAGCTCTGTCAGAGTGACCATTGGGTTATTTTTATTTGATACATTTACAAAAATTCTAAAAACCTGTTTACGCGTTTGTCATTATGGGGTATTGTGTGTAGATTGATGAGGAAAAATATGCACGCAAAACAAACTGAAGTCTTATCAGAAACGTGTTTCATAATTTTCTCAGCTTTTCATTTCCTTAAAACCGGTCAAACTGATGACATTTTGCACAGGACCAATCTTTCCACTGTTTTCAAATGCTATTGCATTTTATCCTATAACAGGATGTTGGTGTGCATGTAAAGCTATAACAGGATGTTGGTGTGCATGTAAAGCTATAACAGGATGTTGGTGTGCATGTAAAGCTATAACAGGATGTTGGTGTGCATTTAAAGCTATAACAGGATGTTGGTGTGCATGTAAAGCTATAACAGGATGTTGGTGTGCATGTAAACCTATAACAGGATGTTGGTGTGCATGTAAAGCTATAACAGGATGTTGGTGTGCATGTAAATCTATAACATTTACATTTAAGTCATTTAGCAGACGCTCTTACAGGATGTTGGTGTGCATGTAAACCTGTAACAGGATGTTGGTGTGCATGTAAAGCTATAACAGGATGTTGGTGTGCATGTAAACCTGTAACAGGATGTTGGTGTGCATTTAAACCTATAACAGGATGTTGGTGTGCATGTAAAGCTATAACAGTATGTTGGTGTGCATGTAAAGCTATAACAGGATGTTGGTGTGCATGTAAAGCTATAACAGGATGTTGGTGTGCATTTAAACCTATAACAGGATGTTGGTGTGCATGTAAAGTTATAACAGGATGTTGGTGTGCATGTAAACCTATAACAGGATGTTGGTGTGCATGTAAAGCTACAACAGGATGTTGGTGTGCATGTAAACCTATAACAGGATGTTGGTGTGCATGTAAAGCTATAACAGGATGTTAGTGTGCATGTAAAGCTATAACAGGATGTTGGTGTGCATGTAAAGCTATAACAGGATGTTGGTGTGCATGTAAAGCTATAACAGGATGTTGGTGTGCATGTAAACCTATAACAGGATGTTGGTGTGCATGTAAAGCTATAACAGGATGTTGGTGTGCATGTAAACCTATAACAGGATGTTGGTGTGCATGTAATTCCAGGCCTGACACACACACCCGACTACATAAGCTTATTGAGAGATATTGCTGTTTCTATGACTGAGTCGTAGTTATTCATGTTTCTATGATGTGGTAGGTCTTCCCCGGTGTTCCTCAGGAGGTGTGGTGTTAACAGGACTGGCTGTCTGCTGGGGAGGAACAGACTGTTACTACATATCACTACTACAGCAGCAGAGTACCGGTACACACACACACACACACACACGCATGCACATACAAATCAAATCAAATCAAATTTTATTTGTCACATACACATGGTTAGCAGATGTTAATGCGAGTGTAGCGAAATGCTTGTGCTTCTAGTTCCGACAATGCAGTGATAACCAACAAGTAATCTAACTAACAATTCCAAAACTACTGTCTTATACACAGTGTAAGGGGATAAGGAACATGTACATAAGGATATATGAATGAGTGATGGTACAGAGCAGCATACAGTAGATGGTATCGAGTACAGTATATACATATGAGATGAGTATGTAGACAAAGTAAACAAAGTGGCATAGTTAAAGTGGCTAGTGATACATGTGTTACATAAGGATGCAGTCGATGTTGTAGAGTACAGTATATACATATGTATATGAGATGAATAATGTAGGGTAAGTAACATTATATAAGGTAGCATTGTTTAAAGTGGCTAGTGATATATTTACATCATTTCCCATCAATTCCCATTATTAAAATGGCTGGAGTTGGGTCAGTGTCAATGACAGTGTGTTGGCAGCAGCCACTCAATGTTAGTGGTGGCTATTTAACAGTCTGATGGCCTTGAGATAGAAGCTGTTTTTCAGTCTCTCGGTCCCAGCTTTGATGCACCTGTACTGACCTCGCCTTCTGGATGATAGCGGGGTGAACAGGCAGTGGTTCGGGTGGTTGATGTCCTTGATGATCTTTATGGCCTTCCTGTAACAACGGGTGGTGTAGGTGGTGCAGCAGCTCGGGGGTGGCAGGGTAGCCTAGTGGTTAGAGCGTTGGACTAGTAACCGAAAGGTTGCAAGTTCAAACCCCCGAGCTGACAAGGTACAAATCTGTCGTTCTGCCCCTGAACAGGCAGTTAACCCACTGTTCCTAGGCCGTCATAGTTGAAGCCATGTGAGGTAGTTGAAGCCATCTGAGGTAGTTGAAGCCATCTGAGGTAGTTGAAACCATCTGAGGTAGTTGAAACCATCTGAGGTAGTTGAAACCATGTGAGGTAGTTGAAGCCATGTGAGGTAGTTGAAGCCATGTGAGGTAGTTGAAGCCATGTGAGGTAGTTGAAGCCATCTGAGGTAGTTGAAGCCGTGAGGTAGTTACATTTACATTACATTTAAGTCATTTAGCAGACGCTCTTATCCAGAGGACTTACAAATTGGTGCATTCACCTTATGACATCCAGTGGAACAGTCACTATACAATAGTGCATCTAAATCTTAAAGGGGGGGTGAGAGGGATTACTTATCCTATCCTAGGTATTCCTTAAAGAGGTGGGGTTTCAGGTGTCTCCGGAAGGTGGTGATTGACTCCGCTGTCCTGGCGTCGTGAGGAGTTTGTTCCACCATTGGGGGGCCAGAGCAGCGAACAGTTTTGACTGGGCTGAGCGGGAGCTGTACTTCCTCAGTGGTAGGGAGGCAAGCAGGCCAGAGGTGGATGAACGCAGTGCCCTTGTTTGGGTGTAGGGCCTGATCAGAGCCTGGAGGTACTGAGGTGCCGTTCCCCTCACAGCTCCGTAGGCAAGCACCATGGTCTTGTAGCGGATGCGAGCTTCAACTGGAAGCCAGTGGAGAGAACGGAGGAGCGGGGTGACGTGAGAGAACTTGGGAAGGTTGAACACCAGACGGGCTGCGGCGTTCTGGATGAGTTGAAGGGGATTAATGGCACAGGCAGGGAGCCCAGCCAACAGCGAGTTGCAGTAATCCAGACGGGAGATGACAAGTGCCTGGATTAGGACCTGCTCCGCTTCCTGTGTGAGGCAGGTTCGTACTCTGCGGATGTTGTAGAGCATGAACCTACAGGAACGGGCCACCGCCTTGATGTTGGTTGAGAACGACAGGGTGTTGTCCAGGATCACGCCAAGGTTCTTGGCGCTCT
>NW_025747639.1:37500-49974 GCF_021184085.1 Oncorhynchus gorbuscha
ATCTCTGTGTGTGTGTGTCTGTGTGGGTGTGTCTGTGTCTGTGTGGGTGTCTGTCTCTGTGTGTGGGTGTGTGTGGGTGTCTGTCTCTGTGTGTGGGTGTGTGTGTGTGGGTGTCTGTCTCTGTGTGTGGGTGTCTGTCTCTGTGTGTGGGTGTCTGTCTCTGTGTGTGGGTGTCTGTCTCTGTGTGTGGGTGTCTGTCTCTGTGTGTGTGTCTCTGTGTGTCAGGTGTTGTTCCGTGAGCTGCGCCTGCCTCCCAGCTGTGATTTGAGTGGGGGGAGGGGTAAGAAGACCCTGGGGTACAGCAGGAGAGGAACAGGACGCGCCGGGTTGGGGAAACCGTTCAGTACCACCAGACAGACACAGACAGACAGACAGACAGACAGACAGACAGACAGACAGACAGACAGACAGACAGACAGACAGACAGACAGACAGACAGACAGACAGACAGACAGACAGACAGACAGACAGACAGACAGACAGACAGACAGACAGACAGACAGACAGACAGACAGACAGACAGACAGTGAAGTTATTGGTCCTGCTCTGTGACATCATATGTGAATAAAAGGTGACATCATCAGGACATCCTGGAGAAGCTCAGTTCCCTCCACCCGTTGCCGGGGGTGATTCTGGAGTGGAGGAGGATCACCAACGCCTTGACAACGGTGGTGTTTCCCCTGCAGAGAGAGAAACGACATCACCCCCTGCTGGTTATGGATAGAATACATCCTGTCTCCCAGACACACACTGCTACAGGTAACACACTGCTACAGGTAACACACTCTGCTACAGGTAACACACTCACTGCTACAGGTAACACACTCTGCTACAGGTAACACACACTGCTACAGGTAACACACACTGCTACAGGTAACACACACTGCTACAGGTAACAAACACACTGCTACAGGTAACACACTGCTACACGTAACACACTGCTACAGGTAACACACTGCTACAGGTAACACACTCTGCTACAGGTAACAAACACACTGCTACAGGTAACACACACTGCTACAGGTAACAAACACACTGCTACAGGTAACAAACACACTGCTACAGGTAACAAACACACTGCTACAGGTAACACACACACTGCTACAGGTAACACACACACTGCTACAGGTAACACACTGCTACAGGTAACACACTGCTACAGGTAACACACACAGGTAACACACACTGCTACAGGTAACACACACTGCTACAGGTAACACACACACACTGCTACAGGTAACACACACACTGCTACAGGTAACACACACTGCTACAGGTAACACACACTGCTACAGGTAACACACACAGGTAACACACACTGCTACAGGTAACACACACTGCTACAGGTAACACACACTGCTACAGGTAACACACTGCTACAGGTAACACACACACACTGCTACAGGTAACAAACACACTGCTACAGGTAACACACACACTGCTACAGGTAACACACACACTGCTACAGGTAACACACACACTGCTACAGGTAACACACACTGCTACAGGTAACACACACACACTGCTACAGGTAACACACACACACTGCTACAGGTAACAAACACACACACACTGCTACAGGTAACAAACACACACACACTGCTACAGGTAACAAACACACACTGCTACAGGTAACAAACACACACTGCTACAGGTAACAAACACACACTGCTACAGGTAACACACACACACTGCTACAGGTAACACACACACACTGCTACAGGTAACACACACACACTGCTACAGGTAACACACACACACTGCTACAGGTAACACACACACACTGCTACAGGTAACAAACACACACACACTGCTACAGGTAACAAACACACACTGCTACAGGTAACAAACACACACACTGCTACAGGTAACACACACACTGCTACAGGTAACACACACTGCTACAGGTAACACACACTGCTACAGGTAACACACACACACACTGCTACAGGTAACCTATCTGTAGATGAATGTACTGACTATGACTGGTCCACCTAGCTATCTGGAGATGAATGTACTGACTATGACTGGTCCACACTAGCTATCTGGAGATGAATGTAACTATGACTGGTACACCTAGCTATCTGGAGATGAATGTACTGACTATGACTGGTCCACACTGCTATCTGGAGATTAATGTACTGACTATGACTGGTCCACACTAGCTATCTGGAGATGAATGCTACAGAACAATGACAGGTAACCACACTAGCTATCTGGAGATGAATGTACTGACTATGCTACTGGTAACACACACTAGCTATCTGAAGATGAATGTACTGACTATGACTGGTCCACACTGCTAGGTATCTGGAGATGCTAATGTAACACACACACTGACAGGTATGCTGGTCCACACTAGCTATCTGGAGATGAATGCTACAGACTACACTGCTACAGGTCCACCTAGCTATCTGGAGATGAATGTCCTGACACTGACTGGTCCAAACACTACACTGACAGGTCCACCTGCTATCTGGAGATGAATGTACTGACTATGACTGGTCCACCTAGCTATCTGGAGGTGAATGTACTGACTATGACTGGTCCACCTAGCTATCTGGAGATGAATGTACTGATGGATGACTACAATGTAATGTAGACACACACTGATCATTTATACGTCTGTCTGCGTGTCTGTCTGCGTGTCTGTGCACAGGCAGAGTGAGCTTCACAGAGCCAAACATCCAGAACGTTCCGAAGGACTTTGAGATCCAGATGGCCTCTGTGGTGGAGGAGAGCCCGCCCTCACAAGATGGACGCCGGACAGGGTTGGAATAACTATTTATAACTACTAACCCTAACCTTGACAAGATGGCCGCCGGACTGGGTGGGAATAGCTATTTATAACTACTAACCCTAACCTTGACAAGATGGCCGCCAGATTGGGTGGGAATAACTCTTTATTATACTGTTAAACTATCTGGTAACACACTAACTGCCTAACCTTGACAAGATGGCCGCCGGACTTGGTGGGAATAGCAATTTATAACTACTAACCTTGACAAGATGGCCGCCGAACTTGGTGGGAATAATTATTTATTATACTGTTTACTATCTGTAACTACTAATCCTAACCTTGACAAGATGGCCGCCGGACTGGGTGGGAATAACTATTTATTATACTGTTAAACTATCTGTAACTACTAATCCTAACCTTGACAAGATGGCACACACTGCTACAGGACTTGCTGGGAATAGCAATTTATAACTACTAACCTGGATGACAAGATGGCTGCCGGACTGCTACAGGTAGGAATAGAATTTATAACTACTAACCTGCTGACAAGATGCTACAGCTGCACACACTGGGTGGGAATAACTATTTATTATACTGTTAAAAACTATCTGTAACTACTAATCCAACACTTGACAAGATGGCCACTGCTACAGGACTTGGTGAATAGCAATTTATAACTACTAACACTTGACAAGATGGCTGCCGGACTGGGTGGGAATAGCAATTTATAACTACTAACCTTGACAAGATGGTCCACCGGACTGGGTGGGAATAACTATTTATTAATGTACTGACTATAAACTATCTGTAACTACTAATGACCTAACCTTGACAAGATGGCCGCCTGGACTTGGTGGGAATAGCAATTTATAACTACTAACCTTGACAAGATGGCCGCCGGACTGGGTGGGAATAACTATTTATTATACTGTTAAACTATCTGTAACTACTAATCCTAACCTTGACAAGATGGCCGCCGGACTTGGTGGGAATAGCAATTTATAACTACTAACCTTGACAAGATGGCTGCCGGACTTGGTGGGAATAGCAATTTATAACTACTAACCTTGACAAGATGGCTGCCGGACTGGGTGGGAATAGCAATTTATAACTACTAACCTTGACAAGATGGCTGCCGGACTGGGTGGGAATAGCAATTTATAACTACTAACCTTGACAAGATGGCTGCCGGACTGGATGGGAATAACTATTTATTTATTTATTATACTGTTAAACTATCTGTAACTACTAATCCTAACCTTGACAAGATGGATGCCGGACTGGGTGGGAATAACCAGTACCCAATAGTCATACTGTAGTAAAAGTAAAGATACCTTCATAGAAAGTTACTCAAGTAAAAGTCACCCAGTAAAATACTACTTCAGGAAAAGTCAGAAAGTATTTGGTTCTAAATATATTTAACTATTAAAAGTAAATGTAATTTATCAAATATATAAATCATTTCAAATTCCTTAAATTAAGCAAAGCAGACAGCACCATTTTCTTGTTTTAAAATGTACAGATAGCCAGGGGTACACTCCAACACTCAGACATCATTACAGATAGCCAGGGGCACACTCCAACACTCAGACATCATTACAGATAGCCAGGGACACACTCCAACACTCAGACATCATTACAGATAGCCAGGGACACACTCCAACACTCAGACATCATTACAGATAGCCAGGGACACACTCCAACACTCAGACATCATTACAGATAGCCAGGGACACACTCCAACACTCAGACATTATTACAGATAGCCAGGGACACACTCCAACACTCAGACATCATTACAGATAGCCAGGGGCACACTCCAACACTCAGACATCACTACAGATAGCCAGGGACACACTCCAACACTCAGACAGCATTACAGATAGCCAGGGACACACTCCAACACTCAGACATTATTACAGATAGCCAGGGACACACTCCAACACTCAGACATCATTACAGATAGCCAGGGTCACACTCCAACACTCAGACATCATTACAGATAGCCAGGGACACACTCCAACACTCAGACATTATTACAGATAGCCAGGGACACACTCCAACACTCAGACATCATTTACAAAAGCTGCATTTCTGTTTATTGAGTCTGACAGATCAGAGGCAGTAGGGATAACCAAGTGCGCAAATTGGCCCATTTTCCTGTCCAAAGCATTCAAAATGTAACGAGTACTTTTGGGTGTCCACTCACTGACTCACCCAATGATATGTCCACTCATTGACTCACCCAATGATATGTCCACTCATTGACTCACCCAATGATATGTCCACTCACTGACTCACCCAATGATATGTCCACTCATTGACTCACCCAATGATATGTCCACTCACTGACTCACCCAATGATATGTCCACTCACTGACTCACCCAATGATATGTCCACTCATTGACTCACCCAATGATATGTCCACTCATTGACTCACCCAATGATATGTCCACTCATTGACTCACCCAATGATATGTCCATTCAGGCTCAATACAAGACATTCCGGCTGTAGGCTAAAATGGTGCTGTTTACAAAATTTTGGGAGTTGAGAAATAGCTTTGGTAGCTACGGACAGATGAGTTTCTCCTCTTTTCAGTAGGCCTAGCCAAACTGTTTACCCACAAGTGTATTTGTATGCTCACTAACAGCCGCAGCTCAACAATCACCTGTTTGGTATTTGCTGCTGCTCATATTCCAGGCCTCCCGACTGTAGGCCTGGGTGCTTAAAAACAATCCACAGAATAAGCTCATGATGTTCTTCCTTCTCAGTCGGGGCCGTTCCAGGCTGATCAGACCTCCAGCTCCTCCTCCTGAAGGGGCCGTGGCCTTCTCCGTCAGCATGAGACACGCCTTTGTTCCTTTCACAGGTAACTCCTCCACCTTTCACAGCTTACTGCCAGGCTATACTAATGGTACCATGTACCATGTCAGGCAGGCCACAGAGAGTCTATACTAATGGTACCATGTCAGACAGGCCACAGAGAGTCTATACTAATGGTACCATGTCAGACAGGCCACAGAGAGTCTATACTAATGGTACCATGTCAGACAGGCCACAGAGAGTCTATACTAATGGTACCATGTCAGGCAGGCCACAGAGAGTCTATACTAATGGTACCATGTCAGACAGGCCACAGAGAGTCTATACTAATGGTACCATGTCAGACAGACCACAGAGAGTCTATACTAATGGTACCATGTCAGGCAGGCCACAGAGAGTCTATACTAATGGTACCATGTCAGACAGGCCACAGAGAGTCTATACTAATGGTACCATGTCAGACAGGCCACAGAGAGTCTATACTAATGGTACCATGTCAGGCAGGCCACAGAGAGTCTATACTAATGGTACCATGTCAGACAGGCCACAGAGAGTCTATACTAATGGTACCATGTCAGACAGGCCACAGAGAGTCTATACTAATGGTACCATGTCAGGCAGGCCACAGAGAGTCTATACTAATGGTACCATGTCAGACAGGCCACAGAGAGTCTATACTAATGGTACCATGTCAGACAGGCCACAGAGATACTAATGGTACCATGTCAGCCAGGCCACAGAGAGTCTATACTAATGGTACCATGTCAGACAGGCCACAGAGAGTCTATACTAATGGTACCATGTCAGCCAGGCCACAGAGAGTCTATACTAATGGTACCATGTCAGCCAGGCCACAGAGAGTCTATACTAATGGTACCATGTCAGACAGGCCACAGAGAGTCTATATTAATGGTACCATGTCAGGCAGCTTACTGCCAGGCCACATAGAGTCGATACTAATGGTACCATGTCAGGCAGCTTACTGCCAGGCCACAGAGAGTCTATACTAATGGTACCATGTCAGACAGGCCACAGAGAGTCTATACTAATGGTACCATGTCAGCCAGGCCACAGAGAGTCTATACTAATGGTACCATGTCAGACAGGCCACAGAGAGTCTATACTAATGGTACCATGTCAGACAGGCCACAGAGAGTCGATACTAATGGTACCATGTCAGGCAGCTTACTGCCAGGCCACAGAGAGTCTATACTAATGGTACCATGTCAGACAGGCCACAGAGAGTCTATACTAATGGTACCATGTCAGGCAGCTTACTGCCAGGCCACAGAGAGTCTATACTAATGCTACCATGTCAGACAGGCCACAGAGAGTCTATACTAATGGTACCATGTCAGACAGCTTACTGCCAGGCCACAGAGAGTCGATACTAATGGTACCTGCTTGCCCGCCTGCCTGTCTGTCCATCCGCCCGTGTGTCTGTCCATCCGCCTGCCTGTCTGTCCATCCGCCCGTGTGTCTGTCCATCCGCCTGCCTGTCTGTCCATCCGCCTGCCTGTCTGTCCATCCTATTTGAAGCACCCTGTCATTCCTGAAGTTGTATTGAATAGCTGCAATATTTCTGTGATCCAGTTGACTACTTCAAAATGGTGAAAGGCCTCAATGGTAAATAGTCTTTGGGCCAAGAGGGCCCACTATCCAACCCTACCTGTGTGTGTCAGATGCTTTTATCCAAAGCGATTAACAGTCATGCGTGTATACATTTTACAAATGGTAACCCCAGCGGGAGTTGAACCCGCAACCCTTGATGGATAAGCTCCATGCTCTACTGACTGAGCCACATAGGACCTTTGTGTTATTCCTAATTTCACCCCCCCCCCAATTCAATTTAACATGTAAAAGCCTTTATTGTCAGGGGAAACATATGTTTACATTGCCAAAGCAACTAGATAATATACAGAAGTATAAAAATATGAACAGTAAACATTAAACTCACAAAAGTTCCAAAAGAATAAAGATATTTCAAATGTTATATTATGTCTGTATACAGTGTTGTAATGATGTGCAAATAGTTAAAGTACAAAAGGGAAAATAAATAAACATAAATATGGGTTGTATTTACAATGGTGTTTGTTCTTCACTGGTTGCCCTTTTCTTGTGACAACAGGTCACAAATCTTGCTGCTGTGACGGCACACTGTGGTATTTCACCCAGTAGATATGGGAGGTTATCAAACTGTTTGTGGGTCTGTGTAATCTGAGGAAAATATGTCTCTCTAATATGGTCATACATATTTGGCAGGAGGTTAGGAAGTGCAGCTCAGTTTCCACCTCATTTTGTGGGCAGAGTGCTGATTTTTTGGTTAATTCTTTCCAATGTGTCAAGTAATTATCTTTTTGTTTTCTCATGATTTGGTTGGGTCTAATTATGTTGTTGTCCTGGGGCTCTGTGGGGTCTGTTTGTGAACAGAGCCCCAGGACCAGCTTGCTGAGGGGACTCTTCTCCAGGTTCATCTCTCTGTAGGTGATGGCTTTGTTATGGAAGGTTTGTGAATCGCTTCCTTTTAGGTGGTCGTAGAATTTAACGGCTATTTTCTGGATTTTGATAATTAGTGGGTATCGGCCTAATTATTTTCTGCATTATTTGGTGTTCTACGTTGTCCACTGAGGATATTTTTTGCAGTCTCAATTTGGTGTTTGTCGTATTTTGTGAATTCTTGGTTGGTGAGCGGACCCCAGACCCCACAACCATAAAGGGCAATGGGCTCTATGACTGATTCAAGTATTTTCTGCCAGATCCTAATTGGTATGCTTTTCTCTCTCCCGTGCTGTCCAAATTCTCTCTCCCTCTCTCTTGCTCTCCCCTCCCCCTTCTCTCTCTCTCTTTCTTTCTCCCCACTCTGCCCCTACCTCTGTCTATCCATCCCTCTCCCCTCCCTGTCACCCCCACGCTCTCCTCTCTCTCCTTATCCCCCTCTCTCTCTCTCCTCACCTCTCCCCCCTCTCTCTATCGCTCCTTACCTCTCCTCTCTCTCTCCTTACCTCTCCTCTCTCTCTCTCTCTCTCTCTCTCTATCGCTCCTTACCTCTCCTCTCTCTCCTTACCTCTCCCTCTATCGCTCCTTACCTCTCCTCTCTCTCTCCTTACCTCTCCTCTCTCGGTCCTTACCTCTCCTCTCTCTCTCTTACCTCTCCTCTCTCTCTCTCTCTCTCTCTCTCTCTCTCTATAAACTCCTTACCTCTCCTCTCTCTCTTCCTTACCTCTCCTCTCTATCGCTCCTTACCTCTCTCTCTCTCTTTACCTCTCCTCTCTCTCTCTATGCTCCTTACCTCTCTCTCTCTTACACTCCTCTCTCTCCTCCTTACCTCCTCTCTCTCTCCTTACCTCCTCTCTCTTCCTTACCTCCATTCCCTCTCTCCTTACCTCCTCTCTCTCTCCTTACCTCCTCTCTCTCTCCTTACCTCCTCTCTCTCTCCCCTCTCCAGGAGGGATGGTATTAGCAGCAGATTATTCCCAGTTGGAGCTCAGAGTGTTGGCTCACCTCTCTAAGGATAAACGTCTGCTACAGGTCACACACACAGAGACACACACAGAGACACACAGACACACACACACAGAGACACACAGACACAGACACAGACACACACATACACACGGACACAGACACACACACACAGAGACACACACACACACAGAGACACACAGACACACAGACACACACACACACACACAGAGACACACAGAGACACACAGACACAGACACACAGAGACACACAGACACAGACACACACACACAGAGACACACACACAGAGACACACAGACACACAGACACAGACACACACATACACAGAGACACACAGACACACACACACACAGACACAGACACACACATACACAGAGACACACAGACACACACACACACACACACACACACAGACACACAGACACAGACACACACGGACACAGACACACACTACTTTCATCTGACCTTGTCCAAACGTGTGTCAGGTGTTGAATGGAGGAGCTGATGTGTTCCGCTGTATCGCTGCTGAGTGGAAGAACATTGACCTGGAGACTGTAGACGACACCCTGAGACAACAGGCTAGAGCAGGTACACACAGCATGTGTTTTGCCTTGTGGGGACCTAACATGTATATCCATTAAACCCCAAAGCAGCCATTGTGGGCATCTTTGAGATGTCCCCACTAGGGTAACTAACCACCCTTTTCTTTTTTTTCCAACTTGATGTTTGGTCATTATATTGTGTGTGTGTGTGTGTGTGTGTGTGTGTGTGTGTGTGTGTGTGTGTGTGTGTGTGTGTGTGTGTGTGTGTGTGTGTGTGTGTGTGTGTGTCATGATGTGTGTGTGTAATGTGTGTGTGTGATATTGGAAGTATGTTATGGTATAATCTATGGGATGTTTCCATTGATGTTTGTTCATTATATTGTGTGTGTGTGTAGATATGTTATGGTATAATCTATGGGATGGGAGCCGTCTCTGGGGGAGCAGATGGGGATCGAGGAGGGACGATGCAGGTGCTTATATCGAGAGCTTTGGGACCGATACAAGGTACACTCTGATCTGAGGTGAGTGTGTGTGAGAGTGAGTGTGTGTGAGAGTGAGTGTGTATGAGAGTGAGTGTGTGTGTGTGTGTGTGTGTGTGTGTGTGTGTGTGTGTGTGTGTGTGTGTGTGTGTGTGTGTGTGTGTGTGTGTGTGTGTGTGTGTGTGTGTGTGTGTGTGTGTGTGTGTGACTACAGCAACATTAGCTTTTCTGCTTGATGAAAATGGAGCTGTGTGATTTACTGTGTGTTTGTCTAGGTATTCATAGGTTCCTGAAGGAGACAGTGTGTGATTTACTGTGTGTTTGTCTAGGTATTCATAGGTTCCTGAAGGAGACAGTGTGTGATTTACTGTGTGTTTGTCTAGGTATTCATAGGTTCCTGAAGGAGACAGTGTGTGATTTACTGTGTGTTTGTCCAGGTATCCATAGGTTCCTGGAAGGAGGCAGTGTGTGATTTACTGTGTGTTTGTCCAGGTATCCATAGGTTCCTGAAAGGAGACAGTGCGTAGCTGTGTGAAGAAGGGTTTTTGTCCAGACTCTGCTGGGGAGGAGGAGATACCTACCTAACATCAACAGCACCCAGCTACACCAGGAAACAGGTAGCTAATATCACAGACCAGGAAACAGGTAGCTAACATCACACACCAGGAAACAGGTAGCTAACACCACACCAGGAACAGGTAGCTAACATCACGCAGAACAGGTGGCTAACATCACACCAGGAAACAGGTAGCTAACATCACAACAAGAGCAGGTAGCTAACATCACCAGGAAACAGGTAGCTAACATCACACACCAACACCAGGAAACAGGTAGCTAACATCACACACCAGGAAACAGGTAGCTAACATCACACACCAACACCAGAAAACAGGTAGCTAACATCACACACCAGGAAACAGATTAGCTAACATCACCAGGAAAACAGGTAGCTAACATCACACACCAGAAAAACAGGTACCTAACATCATCACACCAACACCAGAAAACAGGTAGCTAACATCACACACCAGGAAACAGGTGGCCTAACATCACACACCAGGAAACAGGTGGCCCAACATCACACACCAGGAAGCAGGTGGTGACATCACACACACCAGGAAACGAGAGTAGTTAACCATCACAGACCAGGAAACATGTGGCTAACATCACACACCAGGAAACAGGTAGCTAACATCACAGACCTAACATCACACACCAGAAACAGGTAGCTGACATCACACACCAACACCAGGAAACAGGTAGAAACTGATTAACATCACACACCAGGAAACAGGTAGCTAACATCACACACCAGGAAACAGGTAGCTAACATCACACACCAGGAAACAGGTAGCTAACATCACACACCAACACCGGAAACAGGTGGCTGACATCACACACCAGGAAACAGGTAGCTGACATCACAGACCAGGAAACGGGTAGCTGACATCACACACCAGGAAACAGGTGGCTAACATCACACGCCAGGAAACAGGTAGCTAACATCACACCAGAAACAGGTAGCTAACATCACACACCAGGAAACAGGTAGCTAACATCACAGACCAGGGAAACAGGTAAGCTGACATCACACACCAGGAAACAAGATAGCTGACATCACACACCAGAAACAGGTAGCTAACATCACCAGGAAACAGGTGGCTAACATCACACACCAGGAAACAGGTAGCTAACATCTGCAGACCAGGAAACAGGTAGCTAACACTTCACAGACCAGGAAACAGGTAGCTAACATCACACGCCAACACCAGGAAACAGGTAGCTAACATCACACACCAGCACCAGAAAACAGGTAGCTAACATCACACCAGGAAACAGGTAGCTAGCATCACACACCAGGAAACAGGTAAGCTAACATCACAGACCAACACCAGAAAACAGGTAGCTAGCATCACACACCAGGAAACAGGTAGCTAACATCACACACCAACACCAGAAAACAGAGTAGCTAGCATCACACACCAGGAAACAGGTAGCTAACATCACACACCAACACCAGAAAACAGGTGGCTAGCATCACACACCAGGAAACAGGTAGCTAACATCACACACGCAACAGCCAGCAAACAGGTCAGCTAACACCACACACCAGGAAACAGGTACCTAACATCACACACCAGGAAACCAGGTGGCCTAACATCACACACCAACACCAGGAAACAGGTAGCTAACATCACACACACCGGTAGCTAAATCACACACAAAAACGACAGGAAAGTAGTAACATTAACATCACACACCAGGAAACAGGTAGCTGACATCCAACACCAGGAAACGGGTAGCTGACATCCACACACCAGGAAACAGGTAGCCCCAACATTACACACCAGGAAACAGGTGGCTAACATCACACACCAGGGAAACAGGTAGCTAACATCACACC
>NW_025747640.1:0-20000 GCF_021184085.1 Oncorhynchus gorbuscha
CACCCTGCTCTCCCCTCCCCCTAACTCCTTTTTCTCCCCACACCCCTATGTCCCTCCTCTCCTCTCCCCTCCCCCTAACACCCTGCTCTCCCCTCCCCCTAACTCCCTCCTCTCCACCCACCCTAATTCCTTCCACTCCCCTCCCCTAACTACCTCCATCCCCCCTCCCCCTAACTCTCTCCATCCCCCTCCCCCTAACTCCCTCCATTCCCCTCCCCTAACTCACTCCACTCCCCTCCCCTGACCTACTCCCCTCCCCCTAACCCTAACTCACTCCACTCCACTCCCCTCGCCTTAACTCTCTGCCCTCCCCCTGACTCTCTCCTCTCCCCTCCCCTGACTCTCTCTTCTCCCCTCTCCCCACCCCTGACTCTCTTCTCTCCTCTCTCCTCCGCACTGACTCCCCCCCTGACTCTCTCTTCTCTCCTCTCCCCTTCCCCTGACTCTCTCCTCTCCTCTTCCCCACCCCCATGACTCTCTCCTCTCCCTCTCCCCCTCCCCTGACTCTCTCTCAGTTCTCTCCTCTCCTCTCCCCACCCCCTGACTCTCTCCCCTCCCCTGACTCTCTCTTATCTCCTCTCCCCACCCCCTGACTCTCTCTCCTCTCCCCCTCCCCTGACTCTCTCTTATCTCCTCTCTCCTCCCCTGACTCTCTCTTATCTCCTCTCTCCTCCCCCTGACTCTCTCTTCTCTCCTCTCTCCTCCGCACTGACTCTCTCCCCCTGACTCTCTCTTCTCTCCTCTCCCCTTCCCCTGACTCTCTCCTCTCATCTCCCCCACCCCCTGACTCTCTCCTCTCCCTCTCCCCCTGACTCTCTCTCTTTTCTCTCCTCTCCTCTCCCCCTCCCCTGACTCTCTCTCTCTCTTCTCTCCTCTCCTCTCTCCCCACCCCTGACTCTCTCCTCTCCCCCTCCCCCTGACTCTCTCTTATCTCCTCTCTCTTCTCCCCTCCCCCTGACTCTCTCTTATCTCCTCTCTCTTCTCCCCCCCCCTGACTCTCTCTTATCTCCTCTCTCTTCTCTCCCCTCCCCTGACTCTCTCTTCTCTTCTCTCCCCTCCCCCTGACTCTCTTTTCTCTCCTCTCCCTCCCCCTGACTCTCTGCCCCTCCCCCTGACTCTCTCTTCTCTTCTCTCCCCTCCCCCTGACTCTCTGCCCCTCCCCCTGACTCTCTTTTCTCTCCTCTCCCCTCTCCCTGACTCTCTCCTCTCCCCTCCCCTAACTCTCTCCTCTCTGAACATCTATAACACATAGAACATCTATAACACATCTAATTTCAGCTCCGGTTGTTAACTCTATTAGCAAGTTCATTGTTTTAGCGCCTTTTCCATTTTTAGGAACTGCTCTAAAAAAACATTGGCATACTTGTAGTGCTGACACTGTTTTGGGGTGTAGTGAGAGTGAGAGTGCTTCGGAGTGTTGTAGCACTACTGGCCTAAATCGGGGATGTTCTTTGAAAGTTATTTGCTTTGTAGTGATTCTGTGGGCTTTATCTCAATTTGAGCCCAGACGTGTTTAAAAAAATAGGATGTCATTTGAGCACAGTAGTTATTGATCATCACAATAATAAACCATGATGTTTTTCTCTCTCTCCACTATAATGCATCTTTCCCCTCCACTCGTCCATCCATTCCTTTCCCTGCCCTACTTCTCCACCCTCCATGTCAGGATGCCTGTACAGATGGCCCTTCAGCAGCCTGTCCTCCCAGTGGGGACTGCTGGCATGGGAGCCATTTGGCTCACCATTCTCCACAGTCACAACAGGACCCCAAAAGTCTATTGGCGTCCAGCACTATGCCTGAGGAGAATGAGTAAGGCCAGAGCCGCTTCTGCCAAGTTGAGTGGAGTTAACGCCAACATAGAGAGCGAAAAATTCCAAGCTTATGTCTCAGCGCACTTTCTAACAAACCATAAACCGCCTTCCTTTGTTTGTGGTGTGGGGGATTCAGCTGCAGACAAATGAGTGTATTGTGTTACACACATGCACCCATGTAGACACACACACACACACACACACACACACACACACACACACACACACACACACACACACACACACACACACACACACACACACACACACACACACACACACACACACACACACACAGACACACAGACACACACACAGACACACAGACACACAGACACACACACACACACACACACACACACACACACACACACACACACACACACACACACACACACACACACACACACACACACACACACACACACACACACAGACACACAGACACACAGACACACACACACACACACACACACACACACACACACACACACACACACACACACACACACACACACACACACACACACACACACACACACACACACACACACAAACTATCAAGTTACCATTGCAGTATTCCATTTCTCCACCCATACGCCACCCATCTTCTTTCTGTGGTAAGGCATATCAGTGAGAGAGAGAGAGAGAGGCTGAGCATAACATGAACACTTCCCTAAATCCCTCTGTTGAACAGCCACCACCATCCTGGATCAGCCTCATCAATCCCCAGCGTAAACCTCTTTGGGAATATTCTTCCAATAAACACTACCTGGGAGTGTGTGTGTTAGAGGCAACCAGCCGGGCCTACATCCCTGTTATTCAGCATTTCTCCTTTGCTCCATACTCCATCCACCTAACAGGTGTGGCATATCAAGAAACGGCATGAAACGGCATGATCAATACATAGGTGCACCTTGTGTTGAGGATAATAAAGGTCACTCTAAAACTTGTAGTTTTGTCACACAACACAATGCCACAGATGTCACAAGATTTGAAGAAGAGTCCAATTGGCATGCTGACTGCAGGAATGTCCAACAGAGCTGTTAACAGATCATTTAATGTTCATTTCTCTATCATACGCCGCCTACAACGTAGTTAAAGAATTTGGGAGGAAGGATTCTGAGTAATTCTGTCTGTAATAAAGCCCTTTATTTGTGGATAAACTGATTCTGATTGGATGGGCTTGACTCCCCAGTTGGATGTGCTTGACTCCAAGTGGGTGGGCCTTTGCCCTCCCAGGCCCACTCATGGCTGCACCCCTGCCCAGTCATGTGAAACCCATAGATTAGGGCCAAATGTAGTGATTTAAATGGACTGATTTCCTTCTATGAACTGTAACTCAATAAAATGGTTGAAATTGTTACATGTTGCATTTCTATTTTTGTTCAGTAGGGTGGTTCCTCTGTAGCTCAGTTGGTAGAGCATCAGTGCCTGGATAGAATCAATCATTTTGTAGTTACCATAAGATCTTTTGGTGCGAATCAAAAAGGATTGTCAAATGTTCTTTACATTGATTTTGCACAACCATGCAAAAATAATTGCAGGAGAGACAGAGACATGACGAGACAGGAGAGACAGAGACATGATGAGGCATGAGAGACAGAGACATGATGAGACAGGAGAGACATAATGTGACATGAGAGACAAAGACATGATGAGGCATGAGAGACAGAGACATGATGAGGCATAAGAGACAGAGACATGATGAGACATGAGAGACAGAGACATGACGAGACAGGAGAGACAGAGACATGATGAGGCATGAGAGACAGAGACATGATGAGGCATGAGAGACAGAGACATGATGAGACATGAGAGACAGAGACATGACGAGACAGGAGAGACAGAGACATGATGAGGCATGAGAGACAGAGACATGATGAGGCATGAGAGACAGAGACATGATGAGACATGAGAGACAGAGACATGATGAGACATGAGAGACAGAGACATGAGAGACATGAGAGAAAGAGACATGAGAGACAAAGACATGATGAGACATGAGAGACAGAGACATGAGAGACAAAGACATGATGAGACATGAGAGACAGAGACATGAGAGACAAAGACATGATGAGATATGAGAGACAGAGACATGATGAGACATGAGAGACAGAGACATGAGAGACAGAAACATGATGAGACATGAGAAACAGAGACATTATAAGACATGAGAGACAGAGACATGATGAGGCATGAGAGACAGAGACATGATGAGACATGAGAGACAAAGACATGATGAGATATGAGAGACAGAGACATGATGAGACATGAGAGACAGAGACATGAGAGACAGAGACATGAGAGACAGAGACATGATGAGACATGAGAGACAAAGACATGATGAGATATGAGAGACAGAGACATGATGTAACATGACAGAAAGAGACATGATGAGACATGAGAGACAGAGACATGATGTGACATGAGAGACAGAGACATGATGAGACATGAGAGACAGAGACATGAGAGACAGACACATGAGAGACAGAGACATGATGAGACATGAGAGACAGAGACATGATGTGACATGAGAGACAGAGACATGATGAGACATGAGAGACAGAGACATGAGAGACAGACACATGAGAGACAGAGACATGATGAGACATGAGAGACAGAGACATGATGAGACAAGAGAGACAGAGACATGAGAGACAGAGACATGATGAGACATGAGAGACAGAGACATGATGAGACAGAGACATGATGAGACAGAGACATGATGAGACATGAGAGACCGAGACCGAGACATGATGAGACATGAGAGACAGAGACATGATTAGACATGAGAGACAGAGACATGATGAGACATGAGAGACAGAGACATGATGAGACATGAGAAACAGAGACATTATAAGACATGAGAGACAGAGACATGATGAGACATGAGAGACAGAGACATGATGAGACATGAGAGACAGAGACATGAGAGACAGACACATGAGAGACAGAGACATGATGAGACATGAGAGACAGAGACATGAGAGAAAGAGACATGAGAGACAAAGACATGATGAGATATGAGAGACAGAGACATGATGAGACATGAGAGACAGAGACATGATGAGACATGAGAGACAGAGACATGATGTAACATGACAGAAAGAGACATGATGAGACATGAGAGACAGAGACATGATGTGACATGAGAGACAGAGACATGATGAGACATGAGAGACAGAGACATGAGAGACATGAGAGACAGAGACATGATGTGACATGAGAGACAGAGACATGATGAGACATGAGAGACAGAGACATGAGAGACAGACACATGAGAGACAGAGACATGATGAGACATGAGAGACAGAGACATGATGAGACAAGAGAGACAGAGACATGAGAGACAGAGACATGATGAGACATGAGAGACAGAGACATGATGAGACAGAGACATGATGAGACAGAGACATGATGAGACATGAGAGACAGAGACATGAGAGACAGACACATGAGAGACAGAGACATGATGAGACATGAGAGACAGAGACATGATGTGACATGAGAGACAGAGACATGATGAGACATGAGAGACAGAGACATGAGAGACAGACACATGAGAGACAGAGACATGATGAGACATGAGAGACAGAGACATGATGAGACAAGAGAGACAGAGACATGAGAGACAGAGACATGATGAGACATGAGAGACAGAGACATGATGAGACAGAGACATGATGAGACAGAGACATGATGAGACATGAGAGACCGAGACCGAGACATGATGAGACATGAGAGACAGATACATGATGTGACATGAGAGACAGAGACATGATGAGACATGAGAGACAGAGACATGATGAGACATGAGAGACAGAGACATGAGAGACAGAGACATAATGTGACATGAGAGACAGAGACAAGATGAGACATGAGAGACAGAGACATGATAGGACATGAGAGATAGAGACCTGATGAGACATGAGAGACAGAGACATGATGAGACATGAGAGACAGAGAAATGATGAGACATGAGAGACAGATACATGATGAGACATGAGAGACAGAGACATGATGAGACATGAGAGACAGAGACATGAGAGACAGAGACATGATGAGACAGGAGAGACAGAGACATGACGTGACATGAGAGACAGAGACATGATGTGACATGAGAGATAGAGACCTGATGAGACATGAGAGACAGAGACATGATGAGACATGAGAGACAGATACATGATGTGACATGAGAGACAGAGACATGATGAGACATGAGAGACAGAGACATGTTTAGACATGAGAGACAGAGACATGATGTGACATGAGAGACAGAGACATGATGAGACATGAGAGACAGAGACATGATTAGACATGAGAGACAGAGACATGATGTGACATGAGAGACAGAGACATGATGAGACATGAGAGACAGAGACATGATGAGACATGAGAGACAGAGACATAAGGAGACATGAGAGACAGAGACAAGATGAGACATGAGAGACAGAGACATGATGTGACACGAGAGACAGAGACATGATGAGACATGAGAGACAGAGACATGATGAGACATGAGAGACAGAAACATAATGAGACATGAGAGACAGAGACATGAGAGACAGTGACATGATGAAACATGAGAGACAGAGACATGATGAAACATGAGAGACAGAGACATGATGAAACATGAGAGACAGAGACATGATGAAACATGAGAGACAGAGACATGATGAGACATGAGAGACAGAGACATGAGAGACAGAGACATGATGTGACATGAGAGACAGAGACATGAGAGACAGAGACATGAGAGACAGAGACATGATGAGACATGAGAGACAGAGACATGATGAGACATGAGAGACAGAGACATGATGAGACATGAGAGACAGAGACATGATGAGACATGAGAGACAGAGACATGATGTGACATGAGAGACAGAGACATGAGAGACAGAGACATGATGTGACATGAGAGACAGAAACATGATGAGACATGAGAGACAGAGACATGAGAGACAGAGACATGAGAGACAGAAACATGATGTGACATGAGAGACAGAGACATGATGAGACATGAGAGACAGAGACATGATGAGACATGAGAGACAGAGACATGATGAGACATGAGAGACAGAGACATGATGTGACATGAGAGACAGAGACATGATGTGACATGAGAGACAGAGACATGATGAGACATGAGAGACAGAGACATGATGAGACATGAGAGACAGAGACATGATGTGACATGAGAGACAGAGACATGAGAGACAGAGACATGATGTGACATGAGAGACAGAAACATGATGAGACATGAGAGACAGAGACATGAGAGACAGAGACATGAGAGACAGAAACATGATGTGACATGAGAGACAGAGACATGATGAGACATGAGAGACAGAGACATGATGAGACATGAGAGACAGAGACATGATGAGACATGAGAGACAGAGACATGATGTGACATGAGAGACAGAGACATGAGAGACAGAGACATGATGTGACATGAGAGACAGAGATATGATGAGACATGAGAGACAGAGACATGAGAGACAGAGACATGATGAGACATGAGAGACAGAGACATGAGAGACATGAGAGACAGAAACATGATGAGACAGAGACATGATGTGACATGAGAGATAGAGACATGATGTGACATGAGAGATAGAGACATGATGAGACATGAGAGACAGAGACATTGTGACTGAAGCACAACGAGTGTGTTTTGGATCTGTCCAAGCCATGTATTTTGATTACTTAAAACAACAATCACCAGACAGACTAACAGCCCAGCCCGACTCTGTGTTTACCACTCAGACACACTCAGACCCTGAATACACACTACCCACCATGACCCTTTAGACACACTCAGACCCTGAATACACACTACCCACCATGACCCTTTAGACACACTCAGACCCTGAATACACACTACCCAACATGACCCTTTAGACACACTCAGACCCTGAATACACACTACCCACCATGACCCTTTAGACACACTCAGACCCTGAATACACACTACCCACCATGACCCTTTAGACACACTCAGACCCTGAATACACACTACCCAACATGACCCTTTAGACACACTCAGACCCTGAATACACACTACCCACCATGATCCTTTAGACACACTCAGACCCTGAATACACACTACCCACCATGACCCTTTAGACACACTCAGACCCTGAATACACACTACCCACCATGACCCTTTAGACACACTCAGACCCTGAATACACACTACCCACCATGACCCTTTAGACACACTCAGACCCTGAATACACACTACCCACCATGACCCTTTAGACACACTCAGACCCTGAATACACACTACCCACCATGACCCTTTAGACACACTCAGACCATGAATATACAATACCCACCATGACCCTTTAGACACACTCAGACCCTGAATACACACTACCCACCATGACCCTTTAGACACACTCAGACCCTGAATACACACTACCCACCATGACCCTTTAGACACACTCAGACCATGAGAACACACTACCCACCATGACCCTTAAGACAAACTCAGACCATGAGAACACACTACCCACCATGACCCTTAAGACACACTCAGACCCTGAATACACACTACCCACCATGACCCTTTAGACACACTCAGACCCTGAATACACACTACCCACCATGACCCTTTAGACACACTCAGACCATGAGAACACACTACCCACCATGACCCTTAAGACACACTCAGACCCTGAATACACACTACCCACCATGACCCTTTAGACACACTCAGACCCTGAATACACACTACCCAACATGACCCTTTAGACACACCCAGACCCTGAATACACACTACCCACCATGACCCTTTAGACACACTCAGACCCTGAATACACACTACCCAACATGATCTCACATTCTGGGCTGTGGCAAGCCCCTTTCCATTTCACGTTACGTCAAAGTAAATTATGCCCTTGTTAGGCGCACACCTGTTTCTCTCTCTAGACTGGGCCTGGATTGGAGGATTGGGGCACGTGGTGCAGGAGTCCACCAGGGAGAGGTTGAATGACTACCCTGGCCATGGTGACTCACAGGAACCCTTATCAAAGAGGAACTTGAGCCCTCAGAGCCTGTGTCCACAAAGCGCTTCAGAGTTGGACTGCTGATCTAGAGTCTGTTCATATAATCTTATTATTATCTGAAAGGCAAAACTGATCCTAGAACAGCACTCTTACTCTGAGATGCTTTGTGGATACGGGCCCAGGTTTCACTTTACAACTTTAAAGTGAAACTACGTCAAAAAAGAAACGTCCTCTCACTGTCAACTGCATTTATTTTCAGCAAACTTAACATGTGTAAATATTTGTATGAACATAACAAGATTCAACAACTGAGACATAAACTGAACAAGTTCCACAGACATGTGACTAACAGAATGGAGGGTCATGTCAGGATGAGCGTGCAGGAAGGGTACCACATGAGGGAGGAGTTTGTCTTCCCTGTAACGCACAGCGTTGAGAATGCCTGCAATGACAACAAGCTCAGTCCGATAATGCTGTGACACACCGCCCCAGACCATGACGGACCCTCCAACTCCAAATCGATCCTGCTCCAGAGCACAGGCCTCGGTGTAACGTTCATTCCTTCAACGATAAACGCCAATCCGACCATCACCCTTGGTGAGACAAAACCGCGACTCATCAGTGAAGAGCATTTTCTGCCTGTCCTGTCTGGTCCAGCGACGGTGGGTTTGTGCCCATACGTGACGTTGTTGCCGGTGATGTCTGGTGAAGACCTGCCTTACATACAATAGGCCTACAAGCCCTCAGTCCAGCCTCTCTCAGCCTATTGCGGACAGTCTAAGCACTGATTGAGGGATTGTGCGTTCCTGGTGTAACTTGGGCAGTTGTTGTTACCATCCTGTACCTGTCCCGCAGATGTGATGTTCGGATGTACCAATCCTGTGCAGGTGTTGTTACACGTGGTCTGCCACTGCGAAGACAATCAGCTGTCCGTCCTGTCTCTCTGTAGCGCTGTCTTAGGCATCTCACAGTATGGACATTGCAATTTATTGCCCTGACCACATCTGCAGTCCTCATGCCTCCTTGCCGCAGGCCTAAGGCAAGTTTGCGCAGATGAACAGGGACCCTGGGTATCATTCTTTTGGTGTTTTTCAGAGTCAGTAGAAAGGCCTCTTTAGTTTCATAACTGTGACCTTAATTGCATACTGTCTGTAAGCTATTAGTGTCTTAATGACCGTTCCACAAGTGCATGTTCATTAATTGTTTAGGTTTCATTGAACAAGCATTGGAAACAGTGTTTAAACCCTTTACAATGAAGATCTGTGAAGATATTTGGATTTTTACGAATTATCTTTGAAAGACAGGGTCCTGGAAAAGGGACGTTTCTTTTTTTGCTGAGTTTCATTGCAGAGAGTGCATAGAGCGACATCGTGTTGGTAAATGGATGAGTGTGTTAACAGTAAGAAGCTCAAGTTCATGGCAGTAGAGGAGAGGAGCCTCAGAAGACCACTTTCATTTTCCCCTATGACGCACTTACTTCAATAAATGTGAGCCATTGTGAGAGAGGACACAAAGGTAAGGGTTTCTGCCCTTTTCCCAAGGTGTCATCAGAGAGATGGAGAGATTGAGAGAGAGAGAGAGTTAAATACAAAGAGTGAAAGAGAGCAGAATAGGCCTAGGGCTACATGCAGGGTTCTGGTGGTTAGAGAAGGCTACATGCAGGGTTCTGGTGGTTAGAGAAGGCTACATGCAGGGTTCTGGTGGTTAGAGAAGGCTACATGCAGGGTTCTGGTGGTTAGAGAAGGCTACATGCAGGGTTCTGGTGGTTAGAGAAGGCTACATGCAGGGTTCTGGTGGTTAGAGAAGGCTACATGCAGGGTTCTGGTGGTTAGAGAAGGCTACATGCAGGGGTCTGGTGGTTAGAGAAGGCTACATGCAGGGTTCTGGTGGTTAGAGAAGGCTACATGCAGGGTTCTGGTGGTTAGAGAAGGCTACATGCAGGGTTCTGGTGGTTAGAGAAGGCTACATGCAGGGGTCTGGTGGTAAGAGTGCTGGCTACATGCAGGGGTCTGGTGGTTAGAGAGCTGGCTACATGCAGAGGTCTGGTGGTTAGAGGGCTGGCTACATGCAGGGGTCTGTTGGTTAGATAAGGCTACATGCAGGGGTCTGTTGGTTAGATAAGGCTACATGCAGAGGTCTGGTGGTTAGAGAGTTGGCTACATGCAGAGGTCTGGTGGTTAGAGAGCTGGCTACATGCAGGGGTCTGGTGGTTAGATAAGGCTACATGCAGGGGTCTGGTGGTTATAGAAGGCTACATGCAGGGGTCTGGTGGTTAGAGAGCTGGCTACATGCAGGGTTCTGGTGGTTAGAGAAGGCTACATGCAGGGTTCTGGTGGTTAGAGAAGGCTACATGCAGGGTTCTGGTGGTTAGAGAAGGCTACATGCAAGGTTCTGGTGGTTAGAGAAGGCTACATGCAGGGGTCTGGTGGTTAAAGAAGGCTACATGCAGGGGTCTGGTGGTTAGAGAAGGCTACATGCAGAGGTCTGGTGGTTAGAGAGCTGGCTACATGCAGAGGTCTGGTGGTTAGAGAGCTGGCTACATGCAGGGGTCTGGTGGTTAGATAAGGCTACATGCAGGGGTCTGGTGGTTAGATAAGGCTACATGCAGGGGTCTGGTGGTTAGATAAGGCTACATGCAGAGGTCTGGTGGTTAGAGAGCTGGCTACATGCAGAGGTCTGGTGGTTAGAGAGCTGGCTACATGCAGGGGTCTGGTGGTTAGATAAGGCTACATGCAGGGGTCTGGTGGTTATAGAAGGCTACATGCAGGGGTCTGGTGGTTAGAGAGCTGGCTACATGCAGGGTTCTGGTGGTTAGAGAAGGCTACATGCAGGGTTCTGGTGGTTAGAGAAGGCTACATGCAGGGTTCTGGTGGTTAGAGAAGGCTACATGCAAGGTTCTGGTGGTTAGAGAAGGCTACATGCAGGGGTCTGGTGGTTAAAGAAGGCTACACGCAGGGGTCTGGTGGTTAGAGAAGGCTACATGCAGGGGTCTGGTGGTTAGAGAAGGCTACATGCAGGGGTCTGGTGGTTAGAGAAGGCTACATGCAGGGTTCTGGTGGTTAGAGAAGGCTACATGCAAGGTTCTGGTGGTTAGAGAGCTGGCTACATGCAGGGTTCTGGTGGTTAGAGAAGGCTACATGCAGGGTTCTGGTGGTTAGAGAAGGCTACATGCAGGGTTCTGGTGGTTAGAGAAGGCTACATGCAAGGTTCTGGTGGTTAGAGAAGGCTACATGCAGGGGTCTGGTGGTTAAAGAAGGCTACATGCAGGGGTCTGGTGGTTAGAGAAGGCTACATGCAGGGGTCTGGTGGTTAGAGAAGGCTACATGCAGGGGTCTGGTGGTTAGAGAAGGCTACATGCAGGGTTCTGGTGGTTAGAGAAGGCTACATGCAAGGTTCTGGTGGTTAGAGAAGGCTACATGCAGGGGTCTGGTGGTTAGAGAAGGCTACATGCAGGGGTCTGGTGGTTAGAGCATCTCTGTGTGAAAAGATCAGCTACAGTAGCATTAGATCTTCTGGGGAGGATCTCTCAGGCTGGAGCTCCATGCTGCCTGCGTGTTTAGGGGAGGGTGGGAAACATGAACCCCCTCACTCCCCCTCAGACCCTCGGGTCCTGGGAGGAGCAGGGTGGAGGCGAGGGGTGGAGGGGACTGTAGATGAGGGTGTGGGAAAGTTGTAGCAGGGCTAATGCTTTTGGTGTGGATGTCAGCCAGAAGGTCTTGAGTGTCTCTGCCCACCTAACAGGTTTTATATGCCTAGTATAATCATAATACCTCATAGGGGACCCATCCATGCACTACAAACTCAAATACATTCTGTATCAAGGAATCCATCATTTATAGATTATGACAGAGTGAATGTGTGTTCAGTGAGAGGTGGCTGAGGCTCTGTAAAAAGTTGGGATACTGTTCGTATTCACAATGAAATGAAAATGATAGGTAACATGCCACTGGGGCCACATCTCCAACATGTTTCCTACTCTAGTACCCCTATATGGTTTGAATATTCAATAACTGTTGATTTATGACTATTACGATATAGAGAATACATTTGCCTACCTGGGATACACACGTCCCTCAGAAGCTCTCTACGAAATCATCCTACACACGTGGGAAATTTACGCAGGGGCTATGATGATCTTCAGACCTCAAAAACATAAGCTGAACACTAGGCTACACTATACGAATATAATTCTAACAAAATAATGGTGTAAGTCCAGGAACTGATAAATAGCATTTAGCCTACTATGCTACTAGTGCTGTGAAGAGCAGAATAGTAACACCCTGTTTGAGGAAGTAGTCGCGTTTACAATGTATCCCCGCAAGGTTAATGATTACACAGAGGCAAGATAAGAAAGGTAAATTTAGCATACAAGCCATGTCGTTTAAATGGAATGAATTTACATTATTTAGGGCAGCTGTGTATTTCTTACTCTTTCCTCATGTTACCTTATTGCTGTTGCTCTAAGATGGAAACTCAGCGGGAATGTGCATAAACAGAGGACAAACATAGGTACATGGTAAGGATTTAAGAATGTACATTTTTGAAGTATTAACTGCATATTGAGTAGGAGACAGGAGCTTCATTTAAAAGAACTCGAGTCCGCTCTCAACTCTGTGGATGATATCATCGTGTAGTTGAGGTCGTTGCCAACACTGACTCATACTGTCAGGGGGTTTCTGATCCTAACATGGCAGTAGAGGCAACGTGACCAGTGTAGTAGATCCAATGAGATGCTGCTCGGAATTATTATATATAGGTAAACATTGACCAGCACTGCAGAACACTCTGCACAACAATGGCTGTGTAATCTATTGAAACATTTGCATAATACTACAAAGTACATTTTTTTTATTAGAGATTGAGAATGTACTCTCCTACTTATTTTATTTGGATGGTGAAGCTAAAACGTTTAATTGGGCTCTATACTCCAATATTTTGGATTTGAGATAAAATGTTATGATATTTATGCCTCTAAAAACTTACCACTTATCATTATTCACGATTCACGATTCATTCATGATTATCCGTAATCATGGGAACATCCACATTAATGTCGAAGTGTTCAGAAACAGTAATCAGTGACTCCAAAATGTGACGAGATTACATAAAGTGCTTTAATTCCTAAACGATAAAACATATTTATGAAAATACCCTCAAATAAAAAGTGACATTCCGTACCGTCACCTCGTATAAATCATTTGATCTCAAATCCAAAATGCTGGAGCATAGAGCCAAATCAAACGTTTTAACTTCACGCAACAAATACATATGTATGCTATAGGGGAGTGTAGTTACTGCCAACAATCACAAGTGAATTTAAGCTTCAGTCGTGCACTATATTTTTTCCTGACAGCATGTTGACGTGTTAATGCTCTGTCGTTGATTGGATCGACAAAGATTGACATATGCCAAAAGCATATTTGAATGCAGATCAAATAAATTCTTAAACACTCTCACGCACATACGCACACACAAACACACATGTGTGAATGAAATTGAAATCGATTATTCTGCTTATCACATAGTAACCTCGCTTCACTTACCAGTTCTAGACACTGTCCCCCATCTTCGCTCTTGGTGAGTATTCCCTGTATTATATTAATTCTACACTTCTGCTAATCCAAAAATCATTGGGGGAAAAATATATTATGCAAAAATACACTATAACACAACAAAAGTAAGATCCAAGGAAGCTGATTTGTGTTAAACCACAATGGAATGACGTTAGGGTCTACTCAGGGCAATGTATTGGTTTACAGTAGCACATATATTCGTGTGATCATTCACTCGTCTTCATCTTCTAAAACGCCCTTATTCTTGAGCAAGATCTGTAACCTTCACAGAAAAATACGCGTAAAATAAACCCCAACTGAAAACCAGGTGTCTCTTCGTTCACGGAAAGTCCCTTCACTGTTCATATAGTGTCTTCAACGCGCAACAAAGGTGTGGTAATGTACCAGCTCATTTAAAAAAATACAATCACGGATGTCCAGTCCAGTCTGTGTCCACGGCCAGACAACCCCGAGAGTGACAGGCTACAGCAGGGCTGGTCAGCGCATCAGACGTTCTCACAGAGCGGGCAGAGAGGAGAGGGAACTAACGACGATGAATAGAGAAATCCAATATCCTCAGCAAACAAGTCACCCGCGAGTCTCTCTCTCTCTCTCTCTCTCTCTCTCTCTCTCTCTCTCTCTCTCTCTCTCTCTCTCTCTCTCTCTCTCTCTCTCTCTCTCTCTCTCTCTCAATACACACACCTATCTACACGAGTCCTCATCTCCGCCTCTCTCAACATAAGCCTACTCGGCCTCCAGTAAGCAATTTCTTCCATCCTATATATTTATTGATATTGTGAATTAAGCGTTTGATTCACTGCATGAATAGGTCATAGCACATGTATAGAACATCAAAGCACATGTATAGAATTTCATTTTTTGCCTTTGTATTTACACACACTCTTTAATAAAACAATGACACAATTCATTTTAATATTATTTGTTAATTATTTACTGATTTGACAATTAGTCACTGTTGTCAAGTTGAGTTTATGAGTGTGATGATACACTACATGACCAAAAGTATGTGGACGCCTGCTAGTCGAACATCTCATTCCAAAACCATGGGCATTAATTAATATGGAGTTGGTCCCCCTTTGCTGCTATAACTGCCTCCACTCTTCTGTGAATGCTTTCCACTAGATGTTGGAACATTGCTGCGGGTACTTGCTTCCATTCAGCCATAAATGCATTAGTGAGGTCTGGCTCGCAGTCAGCATTCCAATTCATTTCAAATGTGATTGATGGGGTTGAGGTCAGGGCTCTGTGCAGGCCAGTCAAGTTCTTCCACACCAATCTCAATAAACCATTTTTGTATGGACCTCGCTTTGTACATAGGGGCACTGTCATGCTGCAACAGGAAAGGATAGAGAGACTGTCATGCTGCATCCCCATGCATCCCCATTTCCCAAACTTTTGCTACAAAGTTGGAAGCACAGAATTGTCTAGAATGTTGTCGTGAGTTGACCTTAACATTCATCTGAAGACTGTTATTTATCTAATCAACTAACTATGTTTCATTGTTGCCGATTAAATTAATCATGTAACGATTACCTCATTATGATCTTGAGCGACTTGTCGTGTAATCCTGAACAGAACTACAGAGTTGATTGTTCCTTCCATTCGCTCTTGAAGATGCTTTTTTGAAGATAGGCTAGCCAGCTGTATCGATGGTTCCCAAATGGGGTGATGATGGATGCGTAATAAGATGGTTTGAGCACAGTAACAGGATGGTCCTACTTAAATTTGCTTTCTAAGATACTTTACTTAGGACAGCTAATCAGCCATACCAGCGATTGTCTGGCGGTTGAGTTTATCGTCTCCACCTCGCGTTGGTCCGCTGTGTTAAATTCTTAATCATTCATTTTGCTGACACACTCTCTGACCTCACGTTGGGGTGGTGACTACTCACTGTGCAAAGTTATGGATAACAATGATCTCTTATAATTTATCAAATCATATCCCTCTTCTAACAAAAACACTTTCATCATTTTTCATATTACATGCACAACCCATGGTATGGAAAATTCAGCTATGTAATATGTGTATTTCTTTTACAACATTTCTAATGACATCACAAAATAACAAACAACATGATATTAGTGTTCTATAGATTGCCTTGGACCGTTCCCCACATTCTACGTTAGAAATACTATTCCAGTATTCCCCTTTGAACGTATTAGAGTTTCAACAGGAAAAGGTCTGTTGAGACGAAGCATATTCCTTTGGTGAATTTGGAGAGTACAGGCCTGAATTTGGAGAGTATTTGGAGAGTACTTCTCCCTTGATTTACAACAGGATGTGAGTGTCAATCCCCACTAGTTCTATCCTCCCCCCTCTACGGGTGAAAGGGGGGTCTGATTGAAGTTAGTCATTGCAAACCTGATCTGACCTATTTGGATACTCGTGGTCAGTCATGACAATGTCATGGTATGCTGTATCGTTAAGGTTTCCCTTCACTGGAACTAAGGGCCGAGCCCGAACCATGAAAAACAGCCACAGTCCATTATTCCTCCTCCACCAAACTTTAAAGTTGGCACTATGCATTGGGGCAGGTAGCGTTCTCCTGGCATCTGCAAAACCCAGATTTGTCCGTCGGACTGCCAGATGGTGAAGCTTGATTCTTCACTCCAGAAAACGCGTTTCCACTGCTCCAGAGTCCAATGGCGGTGAGCTTTACACCACTCCAGCTGACACTTAGCATTGTGAGTGTTGCAACAAGGACTGACATGTTTTACGTGCGACATGCTTCAGCACATGGTGGTCCCGTTGTGTGAGCTTGTGTGGCCTACCACTTAGCAGCTCAGATGTTGTTGCTCCTAGACGTTTCCACTTCACAATAACAGCACTTACAGTTGACCGGGGCAGCTCTAGCAGGGCATAGATTTGACAAACTGACTTGTTGGAAAGGTGACATCCTGAGACGGTGCCACGTTGGATGTCACTGAGCTCTTCAGTCAGGCCATTCTACTGCCAATGTGTGTGTATGGAGATCGCATGGCTGTGTGTTCTATATTATACACCTGTCAGCAACGGGTGTGGCTGAAATATCCACTATCCACTAATATCCAAATCCACTAATTTGTCCATGTACTTTTGTATATAGAGTGTATGTGTATACTGAGTCAGTAGACAACACCACCCAGTGGTAAAGAGGGTTCAATAGGGGACATTGCTTCTCTCCAGTAAGTCACATAGCTTCCACATCTCAACAATGTAGCCTACTGAATTGATACAACAGGCCTGATAGATGGAGAAAGAAAGAAATACTACTATTTTAATATCTGCTGTCTCAGGTTGATCTTTGAGTTCAACAAGGTTACCCCAATAGCTCTCTCCAGACTCATTATGTCAGCCTATAAAATGTTCTCTCCTAATCCTCATCAAAGCCCTGTAAAAGACAGAGCAGAGCAGGGCTCAGCACAATTAATCCCTTGCTATAGGAGTGGCATGCTAGCTCTCTCTAGCCATGACCCTCAGAGGCCCACTATGCTAGCTCCTCAATATAATATTTGACATTTAAAGTCACTTCAGATTTTAAAAAAATAGTTAATTAATAGCATTAAACCACTTAAGGATGACAATGGTGCAATGTTTACAACCACTCTCTTGTGCCAGGGCCAGGGGTTGGTTGTAATGATATACTTGGATGTTGTCATTGACACCATTGGAACAGATTTCAGCATGGTTGAGACACACACATTGGGGCATGTTTCCAGAAGATTACGGGATGTACTTTTACTTCTGATGGTTTCTTATTCAACCACACAGAGACCTAGAGAGAGAGAGAGAGAGAGAGAGAGGGGGAGGCAGAGACAAATAGAGAAAGGGAGAGAAGGAAGAGAGACTGCAATTAAAAGGATTGATATCCATGAAAAGGTCCTTGCTGAGTTGTAAAGGCAGTGGGGGAGAATTTTAAAGCTCTGGGCTTCTGGGGCTGTTTTTGGGCCAGAGGGGTGTGTGTCTGACATTGGAGCATTGGAGGACAAACACAGAGCCACACTCCTTCGGTTGCTTGTGCATAGTCAGTCAGTCAGTCAGTCAGTCAGTCAGTCAGTCAGTCAGTCTGTCTGTCTGTCTGTCTGCATGTTGGTGTGGTTGATCTGTGTCTCCCTGTACAAAAGAGTGCCACAAATACTGATTACACAACAGGACTGTGGCTGCCTCATTCTCTCTCTCTCTCTCTCTCTCTCTCTCTCTCTCTCTCTCTCTCTCTCTCTCTCTCTCTCTCTCTCTCTCTCTCTCTCTCTCTTTCTCTCTCTCTCTCTCTCTCGTCACTATTTCCAAACAGCTGCCGACAGCTATCCAGCCACTATTTGGTCACATCATCACGCGACAGTGTCACTAGGTTTTTTCTAACAATGTTAATATGAGTGTAAGTAAAAATGTAATCGAACTGTATTTTAAGATATAATTCTTAATTCCCTGTGGGCCTTGGTCAAAAGTAGTGCACTATGTAGGGAATTCGGACACATTCCTGGAGGTGAGCCCTCAGAGGTAGATTTCCACATCACTAAGACTTCTCCTGGCAGCACAATAACGGCCTAGTGCTTTCTTAATCGAACCTGACCCTGTCCCTAGAAACTCCCTCTTCCAAGAGCAGCCATTTTCTCCCCCTTATTGATGCCCTTGGACTTGACTGTTTTAGACTCACTCCTTCCTGCTGTGTATCCGACTGTGTTCCTATGACATCATTCTAAGCATCCTGATAATGAGTCTCACAGCACTTTATATTGTGTATTTCCCTCCATCCGTTACTAACCCAGGAGATGCACAGAAACTACTAAAGAAAGCTACAAACCACCACACAATGCCTAGTAGTGATGGGGAAAAATCTATACAGTTACGTATTTGGATATTATTTTGACGATATATCGTATCTGTCACGCCTGCTCCCGCTCCCCATCTCTGGCGCTGGAGGGTGCCAGGCAGCCCATCATTACGCACACCTCTCATCATCATTACGTGCATCAGCACTCATTGGACTCAACGGGACTCCTTCACTTTGTTGATTGCCCTTCTATATCTGTCTGTTACCCAGTTTGTTCCCCGTGTCAGCATTGTTGTTGTTATGTTTCCCCTGTCCAGACACTGTCCTCCTTTATTAAATGTTCACTCCCTGTACTTGCTTCTTGTCTCCCAGCGTCTGTCCTGACAGTATCGTACCGTTTTGACAATATCGCAATATTATTTTTGCATTAGTTGGCTGTACCTGCACCAAAACTCCAGTATTTTTCCTTCTTAGCTTGTTCTCCATCTTATTTTTAAATAGGGAGCCAATTTGTTTTCAGTACTTTTATTTCACCTTTATTTCTCTCTCGTGTCTCTCTGCAGCAGACATGTGGTGGGATATATATTTTTAACATCGAATCGCAATAAAATCACAGTACCGCATCGCAATACATATACAATCGTGACAATTGTGAGAATTGCAATATCGGCACCTAAGTATTGTGATAATATCGAATTGTGTGGTCCCAGCCAATTCCCAGTCTTAATGCCTATCCTGTCAGACAACAAGGCTAGCAGCGAGACCATTGGCCATTCATGTCCAGCTCTATATACAGTAATACCAAATAGTATGTAATAGACTGACCAGGGGAATCCAGGTGAAACCT
>NW_025747640.1:25000-49956 GCF_021184085.1 Oncorhynchus gorbuscha
AAGTGTGAGAGAGAGAGAGAGAGGTGGAGAGGAGTGAGAGAGAGCAGAATTCCATGATCGTCAGATTACATTATTGTGTTTGACATCCCACTGGGCACACACTGGTCGAGTCAATGTTGTTTGAACATTTCAATGAAATGACATTGAACCAACGTGGAATAGACATTGAATACATGTGAGGTGCCCAGTGGGATCTTATGACATATGTCACGTTAACCATCTTACACATGACTACAGGTTCATTCGTGGTTTCTGTGAACTAGCAATGAGCATTGACAGTTTTGTTTTTCAATGTCTCCCCTGCCATCAGAATGTGTAGTCGGACATATCTCAATCCACATCTGGTTCTGATCAGAAGTAATGCACTATGGGGAATATGCTAGAGCCCTGGTCAAAAGTCACTCTATAGGGAATAGGGGATCATTTGAGACAGTGCCGTAGTTTTCATGCCTGAAAAATGGCACCGTACATCTTTATGATTCACTGAGATCTTATCATGCTACGTGCTGCTGTCTCTGTATGCGGTGTCATATGAAGGAATCTTCAGAAAGAGAGGGGTTTAAAGAGGAAGAACTGGTGTTGATCTAAAAGCTATCAAGTCTCTTGTTTAATGTCTGCCTCTCTGTGAGAATGCTATTCATTATTCACTCCTCCCTGCCATGCTCCACCAGTCTGTCTGTCTGTCTCTTTTTCTCCATCCTTCTCCTCTAACATGCTGCATGATGGAGACTTCTTCAAATTCTTCCAATCGTTGGACTGGAGGCAGGATCAGTCTGAAGTCTCTATTCCTTCGCTCAGGCTCTCCTCTCTAGCCCTCTCCTCTATGCTCTTGTCCATCCGTACTGTATCTCTCCTCTCTTTACCTTTCCTCTCTGTCCTCTTCCTCTCTTTACCTCTCCTCTCTGTCCTCTGCCTCTCTCATTTCCATAACTCTCTTCCATAGTGATTGCTAATATCTCCATCCTTTTCCTTTCTCCTCTCTCTGTGTCCCCTCTGCCTCTCCTCTATTGATTCCTATCACCACAATCTCTCTACTTTCCATCATTCCAAGTTACCTCCTCTCTTCCTCTTTTCTTTATGTCCTCCTTCCGTCTCCCTCTCTGACATTAATCCTCTCACCTCATTCTCTCACCTCTCCATTGGAGACTCCGGGAGAGAGAGTTTGACTGACAGGCCTGTTCTCTGTCACCACTGGATACGGTCCCTCCCACCTCCCAGTTGCCAGGGTGATGGATGGGTTCTCCCTGCTGAAACGTTCTGTCTCCATCTCCATCACCTCTCAGTCGAAGAGAGAATTTAGTTTAGTTTATTAGGATCCTCATTGGCTACTGCACGTGCAGCAGCTACTCTTCCGGTCTGAATACCTGACCACTATGCCTGACACAACATTAAAGAAAGCCTTGACCATGGTCGGACTCAGTGAGCATAGCCTTGCTATGTAGGTCTGTAAGCAGACCTGTCTCTCAGGAGAAGACAGGTTATGTGTACACTGCCCACAAAATGAGGTGGAAACTGAGCTGCACTTTCTAACCTCCTGCCAAATGTATGACCATATTAGAGACACATATTTCCCTCAGATTACACAAACCCACAAAGAATTCAAAAACATATCCAAGTTTGATAAACTCCCATATCTATTGGGTGAAGTACCACAGTGTGCCATCACAGCAGGCAAGACACCCCCAATAAAGGAGTGGTTTTGCAGGTGGTGACCACAGACCACTTCTCAGTTCCTATGCTTCCTGGCTGATGTTTTGGTCACTTTTGAATGCTGGCGGTGCTTTCACTCTAGTGGTAGCATGAGACGGAGTCTAAAACCCACACAAGTGGCTTAGGTAGTGCAGCTCATCTAGGATGGCACATCAATGCGAGCTGTGGCAAGAAGGTTTGCTGTGTCTGTCAGCGTAGTGTCCAGAGCATGGAGGCGCTACCAGGAGACAGGCCAGTACATCAGGAGATGTGGAGGAGGCCGTAGGAGGGCAACAACCCAGCAGCAGGACCGCTACCTCCGCCTTTGTGGAAGGAGGAGTAGGAGGAGCACTGCCAGAGCCCTGCAAAATGACCTCCAGCAGGCCACAAATGTGCATGTGTCTGCTCAAACGGTCAGAAACAGACTCCATGAGGGTAGTTTGAGGGCTTACAGCCCAACACCGTGCAGGACGTTTGGCATTTGCCAGAGAACACCAAGATTGGCAAATTCGCCACTGGCGCCCTGTGCTCTTCACAGATGAAAGCAGGTTCACACTGAGCACATGTGACAGACGTGACAGAGTCTGGAGATGCCGTGGAGAACATTCTGCTGCCTGCAACATCCTCCAGCATGTCCGGTTTGGCGGTGGGTCAGTCATGGTGTGGGGTGGCATTTCTTTCGGGGGCCGCACAGCCCTCCATGTGCTCGCCAGAGGTATCCTGATGACTGCCATTAGGTACCGAGATGACATCTTAAGACCCCTTGTGAGACCATATGCTGGTGCGGTTGGCCCTGGGTTCCTCCTAATGCAAGACAATGCTAGACCTCATATGGATGGAGTGTGTCAGCAGTTGTAGGGAGGTCATACAGGCACGTGGAGGCCACACTACTGAGCCTCATTTTGACTTGTTTTAAGGACATTACATCAAAGTTGGATCAGCCTGTAGTGTGGTTTTCCACTTTAATTTTGAGTGTGACTCCAAATCCAGACCTCCATGGGTTGATAAATTTGATTTCCATTGATAATTTTTGTGATTTTGTTGTCAGCACATTCAACTATGTAAAGAAAAAAGTATTTAATAAGAATATTTCATTCATTCAGATGTGTTATTTTAGTGTTCCCTTTATTTTTCTGAGCAGTGTATTTGCACGTCATATAATATGACCTTTGAAATGTCTTTATTCTTTTGGAACATTTATGAGTGTAATGTTTACTGTTCATTTATTATTGTTTATTTAACTTTTGTTTATCTATTTCACTTGCTTTGGCAATGTAAACATATGTTTCCCATACTAACGAAGCCCATTGAATTGAATTGAGAGAGCGAGAGGGGGGCAGGGAGAGAGACTGAATATCTCTCAGACACCACACAATGTGTTCTTCAATTCATGCACCTTAGGCTCTATATTCTCAGTGAGCCTTTGCAGTGAATGTAATGCAGACCAGGTTAGGGTCTGTAAGGGCTCGTCACTGACAAACAAACATGCAACACCAATCACCTCCCTTTGGCTCTGAGGATGTTTAGACAGGAGACTGGAGACGCCTGAATCTAGTAAACATCCAGGTAGCTTTCATGGACTTATTTCACAACTGTAGAAACTGTACCAAAACAGAACCATGTCTTTCTTCTCATAGGTAACAGAGATGGAGAGAAGTGGTGAGGTGCAGAATAATTAGGCTGATGAGTTTCAAGGGCCAGGAGATTGTTCTGAAAATGACCCCGTAAAAAACCCACAATTTCTGTCTGTTTCTCTGTCATTTTCTCCTTCTCTCTCTCTCTCTACTCCCCATCTCCTCTTTCTCCCACTCATCACATTTAGTGTGATGCTATTAGCAAACCTCATCACTCAAAAATGCAAGACTCATGATGACACATTAGGCTCATTAGCTTCCAACCAGACGACATCACATGAGATGAAATCATACATGGTTGATGGCCCTTCAATGATGATAATAACCATGGAAACAAACGTTGATATCCTTAGCATCGCCGTAGCTACATAAGAGGACACAGAGGGATCTTTTAGCAGAAAAAGTATTTTATATACAAGTTAAGCAAATAAGTTTGAGATAAATAACTTTTTATTTTTATTTTTAGGAACTCAGTCGGGGTCTCAATTTACTGATGAGAGGTAGAATAATCGAATACACAAGGTGCAATTTCGACACTTGTTTGTGCATCAGCAGTAGTCCTGTTTTTATATGTCTCTCACTGACAGTCACTCAATTAGTCCACATTAAAATTCCTTTTTTAAAATTGGTTAATTAGTCTAGTTGGTCTAGACAGCTAACTAAATTTGAAGTATTCATGGCCAAATTACGGACCGGGCATGTGCGCAGGGGCCTTGACCTCCAGGGGACAACCATTGATTTAGTTAGTCACTTTCACTCAGATATAATATTGACATGGTATACGTAATGGAAGAATGTGTAGAATTTCAGGAAATTAGCTGTACCACTGCACAACAATTGTTTTTATGTAAAGAAAACGTGTTTGTTTACCTTCAGTTTATAAAATACATTTCCGCTAACAGATCCCTAGGTATAACATTATAGTTTCTAAACCCGGAGCTGAGTTAATGTGAGTTTATGTGAGTTAATGTGAGTTAATGTGTAGTGGCTAAATGTATAGCTAACATGTGTTTGTAGATTATCTGAGCTGAAAGAAGCTACATCAACCAATGTGATAATGGCTAGGGTCAATTTGGCTTGCTGTTGCTGTTCTCTTCATAGCATTTTAGAGTTTTTAAACTATCATGACTATGAATGGGTTATACTGTAGCATCCAAGGAATTCAATGAGGTCATGTGGGGTTCAGTGAGAGAAAGTTTAGCACCCTCAATGTCCTTACACGTCTGCACATAGCTAACACATGTAATCATAGGCCTTGTCTGCTCTGAATGGGTTATAGCATTCAAGATAAGCATTGAACCAGGTGTGCTGAGAACGATTCACACGCACATCCGCCAGGTTAATTTACAGTAGCCAAAAGAGTGCTGTAGTCTCCTAGCAGGTGTGTGAGTAGTCAGGTCTGGGGTTGGTGTGAGTAGTCAGGTATGGGGTTGGTGTGAGTAGTCAGGTCTGGGGTTGGTGTGAGTAGTCAGGTCTGGGGTTGGTGTGAGTAGTCAGGTCTGGGGTTGGTGTGAGTAGTCAGGTCTGGGGTTGGTGTGAGTAGTCAGGTCTGGGGTTGGTGTGAGTAGTCAGGTCTGGGGTTGGTGTGAGTAGTCAGGTCTGGGGTTGGTGTGAGTAGTCAGGTCTGGGGTTGGTGTGAGTAGTCAGGTCTGGGGTTGGTGTGAGTAGTCAGGTCTGGGGTTGGTGTGAGGAGTCAGGTCTGGGGTTGGTGTGAGTAGTCAGGTCTGGGGTTGGTGTGAGTAGTCAGGTCTGGGGTTTTGGTGTGAGTAGTCAGGTCTGGGGTTGGTGTGAGTAGTCAGGTCTGGGGTTGGTGTGAGTAGTCAGGTCTGGGGTTGGTGTGAGTAGTCAGGTCTGGGGTTGGTGTGAGTAGTCAGGTCTGGGTCTGGGGTTGGTGTGAGTAGTCAGGTCTGGGGTTGGTGTGAGTAGTCAGCTCTGGGGTTGGTGTGAGTAGTCAGGTCTGGGTCTGGGGTTGGTGTGAGTAGTCAGGTATGAGGTTGGTGTGAGTAGTCAGGTCTGGGTCTTGGGTTGGTGTGAGTAGTCAGGTCTGAGGTTGGTGTGAGTAGTCAGGTCTGGGGTTGGTGTGAGTAGTCAGGTCTGGGGTTGGTGTGAGTAGTCAGGTCTGGGTATGGGGTTGGTGTGAGTAGACAGGTCAGGGGTTGGTGTGAGTAGTCAGGTCTGGATCTGGGGTTGGGGTGAGTAGTCTGGGGTTGGTGTGAGTAGTCAGGTCTGAGGTTGGTGTGAGTAGTCAGGTCTGGGGTTGGTGTGAGTAGTCAGGTCTGGGGTTGGTGTGAGTAGACAGGTCTGGGGATGGTGTGAGTAGTCAGGTCTGGGGTTGGTGTGAGTAGTCAGGTCTGGGGATGGTGTGAGTAGACAGGTCTGGGGATGGTGTGAGTAGTCAGTCAGGTCTGGTCTGGGGTTGGTGTGAGTAGTCAGGTCTGGGATTGGTGTGTAGTCAGGTCTGGGGTTGGTGTGAGTCTGGATCTGGGTTGGTGCTCTGAGGTTGGTGTGAGTAGTCAGGTCTGGGTCTTGGGTTGGTGTGAGTAGTCAGGTCTGAGGTTGGTGTGAGTAGTCAGGTCTGGGGTTGGTGTGAGTAGTCAGGTCTGGGGTTGGTGTGAGTAGTCAGGTCTGGGGTTGGTGTGAGTAGTCAGGTCTGGGGTTGGTGTGAGTAGTCAGGTCTGGGGTTGGTGTGAGTAGTCAGGTCTGGGGTTGGTGTCTGGGGAGTAGTCAGGTCTGGGGTTGGTGTGAGTAGTCAGGTCTGGGGTTGGTGTGAGTAGTCAGGTCTGGGGTTGGTGTGAGTAGTCAGGTCTGTCTCTGGGGTTGGTGTGAGTTGGTGTCAGGTCTGGATCTGGGGTTGGTGTGAGTAGTCAGGTCTGATCTGGGGTTGGTGTGAGTAGTCAGGTCTTGGGTTGGTGTGAGTAGTCAGGTCTGGGGTTGGTGTGAGTAGTCAGGTCTGGGGTTGGTGTGAGTAGATCTGGGGTTGGTGTGAGTAGTCAGGTCTGGGGTTGGTGTGAGTAGTCAGGTCTGGGGTTGGTTGAGTAGTCAGGTCTGGGGTTGGTGTGAGTAGTCAGGTCTGGGGTTGGTGTGAGTAGTCAGGTCTGGGGTTGGTGTGATCTCTGGGGTTGGTGTGAGTAGTCAGGTCTGGATCTGGGGTTGGTGTGAGTAGTCAGGTCTGGGGTTGGTGTGAGTAGTCAGGTCTGGGGTTGGTGTGAGTAGTCAGGTCTGTCATCTGGGGTTGGTGTGAGTAGTCAGGTCTGGGGTTGGTGTGAGTAGTCAGGTCTGGGGTTGGTGTGAGTAGTCAGGTCTGGGGTTGGTGTGAGTAGTCAGGTCTGGGGTTGGTGTGAGTAGTCAGGTCTGGGGTTGGTGTGAGTAGTCAGGTCTGAGTAGTCAGGTCTGGGGTTGGTGTGAGTAGTCAGGTCTGTAGTCAGGTCTGGGGTTGGTGTGAGCAGTCAGTAGTCAGGTCTGGGGTTGGTGTGAGTAGTCAGGTCTGGATCTGGGGTTGGTGTGAGTAGTCAGGTCTGGGGTTGGTGTGAGTAGTCAGGTCTGGGGATGGTGTGAGTTGTCAGGTCTGGGGTTGGTGTGAGTAGTCAGGTCTGGGGTTGGTGTGAGTAGTCAGGTCTGGGGTTGGTGTGAGTAGTCAAGTCTGGGGTTGGTGTGAGGAGTCAGGTCTGGGAATGGTGTGAGTAGTCAGGTCTGGATCTGGGGTTGGTGTGAGCAGTCAGGTCTGGATCTGGGGTTGGTGTGAGTTGTCAGGTCTGGATCTGGGGTTGGTGTGAGTAGTCAGGTCTGGATCTGGGGTTGGTGTGAGTAGTCAGGTCTGGGTCTGGGGTTGGTGTGAGTAGTCAGGTATGGGGATGGTGTGAGTAGTCAGGTCTGGGGTTGGTGTGAGTAGTCAGGTCTGGGTCTGGGGTTGGTGTGAGTAGTCAGGTCTGGGGTTGGTGTGAGTAGTCAGGTCCGGGTCTTGGGTTGGTGTGAGTAGTCAGGTCTGAGGTTGGTGTGAGTAGTCAGGTCTGGGGTTGGTGTGAGTAGTCAGGTCTGGGTCTTGGGTTGGTGTGTGTAGTCAGGTCTGGGGTTGGTGTGAGTAGTCAGGTCTGGGGTTGGTGTGAGTAGTCAGGTCTGGGGTTGGTGTGAGTAGTCAGGTTTGGGTATGGGGTTGGTGTGAGTAGACAGGTCAGGGGTTGGTGTGAGTAGTCAGGTCTGGATCTGGGGTTGGTGGGAGTAGTCAGGTCTGGGGTTGGTGTGAGTAGTCAGGTCTGGGGTTGGTGTGAGTAGTCAGGTCTGGGGTTGGTGTGAGTAGTCAGGTCTGGGGTTGGTGTGAGTAGTCAGGTCTGGGGTTGGTGTGAGTAGTCAGGTCTGGGGTTGGTGTGAGTAGTCAGGTCTGGGGTTGGTTGAGTGTCAGGTCTGGGGTTGGTGTGAGTAGTCAGGTCTGGGGTTGGTGTGAGTAGTCAGGTCTGGGGTTGGTGTGAGTAGTCAGTCTGGGTCTGGGGTTGGTGTGAGTAGTCAGGATCTGGGGTTGGTGTGAGTAGTCAGGTCTGGGGTTGGTGTGAGTAGTCAGGTCTGGGGTTGGTGTGAGTAGTCAGGTCTGGGGATGGTGTTGACAGGTCAGGATCTGGGGTTGGTGTGAGTAGTCAGGTCTGGGTATGGGGTTGGTGTGAGTAGACAGGTCTGGGGTTGGTGTGAGTAGTCAGGTCTGGATCTGGGGTTGGTGTGAGTAGTCAGGTCTGGGGTTGGGGTGTGAGTAGTCAGGTCTGGGGTTGGTGTGAGTAGTCAGGTCTGGGGATGGTGTGAGTAGTCAGGTCTGGGGTTGGTGTGAGTAGTCAGGTCTGGGGTTGGTGTGAGTAGTCAGGTCTGGGGTTGGTGTGTGAGTAGTCAGGTCTGGGGATGGTGTGAGTAGTCAGGTCTGGATCTGGGGTTGGTGTGAGTAGTAGTCAGGTCTGGGGTTGGTGTGAGTAGTCAGGTCTGGGGTTGGTGTGAGTAGTCAGGTCTGGGGTTGGTGTGAGTAGTCAGGTCTGGGGTTGGTGTGAGTAGTCAGTCTGGGGTTGGTGTAGTCAGGTCTGGGGTTGGTGTGAGTAGTCAGGTCTGGGGTTGGTGTGAGTAGTCAGGTCTGGGGTTGGTGTGAGTAGTCAGGTCTGGGGTTGGTGTGAGTAGTCAGGTCTGGTCTGGGGTTGGTGTGAGTGAGTCAGGTCTGGGGTTGGTGTGAGTAGTCAGGTCTGGGGTTGGTGGATCTGGGGTTGGTGTGAGAGTCAGGTCAGGTCTGGGGTTGGTGTGAGTAGTCAGGTCTGGGGTTTGGTGTGAGTAGTCAGGTCTGGATCTGGGGTTGGTGTGAGTAGTCAGGTCTGTCAGGTCTGGGGTTGGTGTGAGTAGTCAGGTCTGGGGATGGTGTGAGTAGTCAGGTCTGGGGGGTTTGGTGTGAGTAGTCAGGTCTGGGTCTGGGGTTGGTGTGAGTAGTCAGGTCTGAGGATTGGTGTGAGTAGTCAGGTCTGGGTCTGGGGTTGGTGTGAGTAGTCAGGTCTGGGGTTGGTGTGAGTAGTCAGTCTGGGGTTGGTGTGAGTAGTCAGGTCAGGTCTGGGTCTTGGGTTGGTGTGAGTAGTCAGGTCTGGGGTTGGTGTGAGTAGTCAGGTCTGGGGTTGGTGTGAGTAGTCAGGTCTGGGGTTGGTGTGAGTCAGGTCAGGTTTGGGTATGGGGTTGGTGTGAGTAGTCAGGTCTGGGGTTGGTGTGAGTAGTCAGGTCTGGATCTGGGGTTGGTGTGAGTAGTCAGGTCTGGGGTTGGTGTGAGTAGTCAGGTCTGGGGTTGGTGTGAGTAGTCAGGTCTGGGGTTGGTGAGTAGTCAGGTCTGGGTTGGTGTGAGTAGTCAGGTCTGGGGATGGTGTGAGTAGTCAGGTCTGGGGTTGGTGTGAGTAGTCAGGTCTGGGGTTGGTGTGAGTAGTCAGGTCTGGGGTTGGTGTGAGTAGTCAGGTCTGGGGTTGGTGTGAGTAGTCAGGTCTGGGGTTGGTGTGAGTAGTCAGGTCTGGGGTTGGTGTGAGTAGTCAGGTCTGGGGTTGGTGTGAGAGTCAGGTCTGGGGTCTGGGGTTGGTTGGTGTGAGTAGACAGGGGGTTGGTGTGAGTAGTCAGGTCTGGGGTTGGTGTGAGTAGTCAGTCAGGTTGGTGTGGTCTGGGGTCTGAGTAGTCAGGTTGAGGTCTGGGGTTGAGTAGTCAGGTCTGGGATTGGTGTGAGTAGTCAGGTCTGGGGATGGTGTGAGTAGTCAGGTCTGGGGTTGGTGTGAGTAGTCAGGTCTGGGTCTGGGGTTGGTGTGAGTAGTCAGGTCTGGGGTTGGTGTGAGTAGTCAGGTCTGGGGTTGGTGTGAGTAGTCAGGTCTGGGGTTGGTGTGAGTAGTCAGGTCTGGGGATGGTGTGAGTAGTCAGGTCTGGATCTGGGGTTGGTGTGAGTAGTCAGGTCTGGGTCTGGGGTTGGTGTGAGTAGTCAGGTCTGGGGATGGTGTGAGTAGTCAGGTCTGGATCTGGGGTTGGTGTGAGTAGTCAGGTCTGGGGTTGGTGTGAGTAGTCAGGTCTGGGGTTGGTGTGAGTAGTCAGGTCTGGGGATGGTGTGAGTAGTCAGGTCTGGGGTTGGTGAGTAGTCAGGTCTGGGGTTGGTGTGAGTAGTCAGGTCTGGGGTTGGTGTGAGTAGTCAGGTCTGGGGGTGAGTGGTCTGGTAGTCAGGTCTGGGGTTGGTGTGAGTAGTCAGGTCTGGGGTTGGTGAGAGTAGGTCAGGTCTGGGGTTGGTGTGAGTAGTCAGGTCTGGGTCTGGGGTTGGTGTGAGTGAGTCAGGTCAGGTTGGTGTGGTCAGGTTGGTGTGAGTAGTCAGGTCTGGGGTTGGTGTGAGTAGTCAGGTCTGGGATGGGGTTGGTGTGAGTAGTCAGGTCTGGGGTTGGTGTGAGTAGTCAGGTCTGGGGTTGGTGTGAGTAGTCAGGTCTGGGGTTGGTGTGAGTAGTCAGGTCTGGGGTTGGTGTGAGTAGTCAGGTCTGGGGTTGGTGTGAGTAGTCAGGTCTGGGGTTGGTGTGAGTAGTCAGGTCTGGGGTTGGTGTGAGTAGTCAGGTCTGGGGTTGGTGTGAGTAGTCAGGTCTGGGGATGGTGTGAGTCAGGTCTGGGTCTGGGGTTGGTGTGAGTAGTCAGGTCTGGGGTTGGTGTGAGTAGTCAGGTCTGGGGTTGGTGTGAGTAGTCAGGTCTGGGGATGGTGTGGTGGGGGTGAGGTCTGGGGTTGGTGTGAGTAGTCAGGTCTGGGGTTGGTGTGAGTAGTCAGGTCTGGGGTTGGAGTCAGGTGAGTAGTAGTCAGGTCTGGGGTTGGTGTGAGTAGTCAGGTCTGGGGTTTGGTGTGAGTAGTCAGGTCTGGGGTTGGTGTGAGTAGTCAGGTCTGGGGTTGGTGTGAGGTCAGGTCTGGGGTTGGAGTAGTCAGGTCTGGGGTTGGTGTGAGTAGTCAGGTCTGGGGTTGGTGTGAGTAGTCAGGTCTGGGGTTGGTGTGAGTAGTCAGGTCTGGGTCTGGGGTTGGTGGAGTAGTCAGGTCTGGGGTTGGTGTGAGTAGTCAGGTCTGGGGTTGGTGAGTAGTCAGGTCTGGGGTTGGTGTGAGTAGTCAGGTCAGGTCTGGGGTTGGTGTGAGTAGTCAGGTCTGGATCTGGGGTTGGTGTGAGTAGTCAGGTCTGGGGTTGGTGTGAGTAGTCAGGTCTGGGGTTGGTGTGAGTAGTCAGGTCTGGGGTTGGTGTGAGTAGTCAGGTCTGGGGTTGGTGTGAGTAGTCAGGTCTGGGGTTGGTGTGAGTAGTCAGGTCTGAGGTCTGGGGTTGGTGTGAGTAGTCAGGTCTGGGGTTGGTGTGAGTAGTCAGGTCTGGGGTTGGTGTGAGTAGTCAGGTCTGGGGTTGGTGTGAGTCAGGTCAGGTCTGGGGTTGGTGTGAGTAGTCAGGTCTGGGGTTGGTGTGAGGTCAGGTCTGGATCTGGGGTTGGTGTGAGTAGTCAGGTCTGGGGTTGGTGTGAGTAGAGGTCTGGGGTTGGTGTGAGTAGTCAGGTCTGGGGTTGGTGTGAGTAGTCAGGTCTAGGTCTGGGGTTGGTTGAGTAGTCAGGTCTGGATCTGGGGTTGGTGTGAGTAGTCAGGTCTGGATCTGGGGTTGGTGTGAGTAGTCAGGTCTGGGGTTGGTGTGAGTAGTCAGGTCTGGGGTTGGTGTGAGTAGTCAGGTCTGGGGTTGGTGTGAGTAGTCAGGTCTGGGGTTGGTGTGAGTAGTCAGGTCTGGGGTTGGTGTGAGTAGTCAGGTCTGGGGTTGGTGTGAGTAGTCAGGTGGTGTGAGTAGTCAGGTCTGGGGTCAGGTGTGAGTAGTCAGGTCTGGGGTTGGTGTGAGTAGGTCTGGGGTTGGTCTGTCAGGTCTGGGGTTGGTGTGAGTAGTCAGGTCTGGGGTTGGTGTGAGTAGTCAGGTCTGGGGTTGGTGTGAGTAGTCAGGTCTGGGGTTGGTGTGAGTAGTCAGGTCTGGGGTTGGTGTGAGTAGTCAGGTCTGGGGTTGGTGTGAGTAGTCAGGTCAGGTCTGGGGTTGGTGTGAGTAGTCAGGTCTGGGGTTGGTGTGAGTAGTCAGGTCTGGGGTTGGTGTGAGTGTCAGGTCTGGGGTTGGTGTGAGTTAGTCAGGTCTGGATCTGGGGTTGGTGTGAGTAGACAGGGTGTGAGTAGTCAGGTCTGGGGTTGGTGTGAGTAGTCAGGTCTGGGGTTGGTGTGAGTAGTCAGGTCTGGGGTTGGTGTGAGTAGTCAGGTCTGGGGTTGGTGTGAGTAGTCAGGTCTGGGTCTGGGTTGGTGTGAGTCAGGTCTGAGGTTGGTGTGAGTGTCAGGGTCTGGGGGTGAGGTCAGGTCTGGGGTTGGTGTGAGTAGTCAGGTCTGGGAGTTCAGGTCTGGGTGTTGAGTAGTCAGGTCTGGGGTTGGTGTGAGTAGTCAGTCTGGATCTGGGGTTGGTGTGAGTAGTCAGGTCTGGGGTTGGTGTGAGTAGTCAGGTTGTTGTGTGTGAGTAGTCAGGTCTGGGGTTGGTGTGAGTAGTCAGGTCTGGATCTGGGGTTGGTGTGAGTAGTCAGGTCTGGGGTTGGTGTGAGTAGTCAGGTCTGGGGTTGGTGTGAGTAGTCAGGTCTGGGGTTGGTGTGAGAGTAGGTCAGGTCTGGGGTTGGTGTGAGTAGTCAGGTCTGGGGTTGGTGTGAGTAGTCAGGTCTGGGGTTGGTGTGAGTAGTCAGGTCTGGGGTTGGTGTGAGTAGTCAGGTCTGGGGTTGGTGTGAGTAGTCAGGTCTGGGGTTGGTGTGAGTAGTCAGGTCTGGGGTTGGTGTGAGTAGTCAGGTCTGGGGTTGGTGTGAGTAGTCAGGTCTGGATCTGGGGTTGGTGTGAGTAGAGGTCTGGATCTGGGGGTTGGTGTGAGTCAGGTCTGGGGTTGGTGTGAGTAGTCAGGTCAGGTGAGTAGTCAGGTCTGGGTCTGGGGTTGGTGTGAGTAGTCAGGTCTGGGGTTGGTGTGAGTAGTCAGGGTCTGGGGTTGGTGTGAGTAGTCAGGTCTGGGGTTGGTGTGAGTAGTCAGGTCTGGGGTTGGTGTGAGTAGTCAGGTCTGGGGGGTTCTGGGGTTGGTGTGAGAGTCAGGTCTGGGGTTGGTGTGAGTAGTCAGGTCTGGGGTTGGTGTGAGTAGTCAGGTCTGGGGATGGTGTGAGTCAGTCAGGTCTGGGGTTGGTGTGAGTAGTCAGGTCTGGTCTGGGGTTGGTGTGAGTAGTCAGGTCTGGGGTTGGTGTGAGTAGTCAGGTCTGGGGTTGGTGTGAGTAGTCAGGTCTGGGGATGGTGTGAGTAGTCAGGTCTGGATCTGGGGTTGGTGTGAGTAGTCAGGTCTGGATCTGGGGTTGGTGTGAGTAGTCAGGTCTGGATCTTGGTGTGAGTGTCAGGTCTGGGGTTGGTGTGAGTAGTCAGGTCTGGGGATGGTGTGAGTAGTCAGGTCTGGGGATGGTGTGAGTAGTCAGGTCTGGGGATGGTGTGAGTAGTCAGGTTGGTGGAGTAGTCAGGTGTGAGTGAGTAGTCAGGTCTGGGGTTGGTGTGAGTAGTCAGGTCTGGGGATGGTGTGAGTTGTCAGGTCTGGATCTGGGGATGGTGTGAGTTGTAATCAGTATGGATCTGGGGTTGGTGTGAGTAGTCAGGTCTGGGGTTGGTGTGAGTAGTCAGCTCTGGGGTTGGTGTGAGTAGTCAGGTCTAGGTCTGGGGTTGGTTTATGTAGTCAGGTCTGGGATTGGTGTGAGTAGTCAGGTCTGGGTATGGGGTTGGTGTGAGTAGACAGGTCAGGGGTTGGTGTGAGTAGTCAGGTCTAGGTCTGGGGTTGGTTTATGTAGTCAGGTCTGGGATTGGTGTGAGTAGTCAGGTCTGGGGTTGGTGTGAGTAGTCAGCTCTGGAGTTGGTGTGAGTAGTCAGGGCTGGGTCTGGGGTTGGTGTGAGTAGTCAAGTCTGAGGTTGGTGTGAGTAGTCAGGTCTGGGGTTGGTGGAGTAGTCTTGGGTTGGTGTGGTCTGGGGTTGGTGTGAGTAGGTCTGAGGTGGGTTGTGAGTAGTCAGGTCTGGGGTCAGGTCTGGGGTTGGTGTGAGTAGTCAGGTCTGGGGATGGTGTGAGTAGTCAGGTCTGGGGTTGGTGTGAGTAGTCAGGTCTGGGGTTGGTGTGAGTAGTCAGGTCTGGGGTTGGTGTGAGTAGTCAGGTCTGGGGATGGTGTGAGTAGTCAGGTCTGGATCTGGGGATGGTGTGAGTAGTGTCTGGTTGGTGTGAGTAGTCAGGTCTGGGGTTGGTGTGAGTAGTCAGGTCTGGGGTTGGTGTGAGTAGTCAGGTCTGGGGTTGGTGTGAGTAGTCAGGTCTGGGTCTGGGGTTGGTGTGAGTAGTCAGGTCTGGGTTGGTGTGAGTAGTCAGGTCTGGGGTTGGTGTGAGTAGTCAGGTCTGGGGTTGGTGTGAGTCAGTCAGGTCTAGGTCTGGGGTTGGTGTGAGTGGAGTAGTCAGGTCTGGGATTGGTGTGAGTAGTCAGGTCTGGGGTTGGTGTGAGTAGTCAGGTCTGGAGGTTGGTGTGAGTAGTCAGGTCTGGGTCTGGGGTTGTGAGTAGTCAGGTCTGAGGTTGGGTGAGTAGTCAGGTCTGGGGTTGGTGTGAGTAGTCAGGTCTGGGGTTGGTGTGAGTTGTCAGGTCTGGGGTTGGTGTGAGTAGTCAGGTCTGGGGTTGGTGTGAGTAGTCAGGTCTGGGTTGGTGTGAGTAGTCAGGTCTGGTGTGAGTAGTCAGGTCTGGGGTTGGGTGAGTAGTCAGGTTGGGGTTGGTGTGTGAGTAGTCAGGTCTGGGGTTGGTGTGAGTAGTCAGGTCTGGGGTTGGTGTGGGTTGGTCAGGTCTGGGGTTGGTGTCTCAGGGGTTGGTGTGAGTAGTCAGGTCTGGGGTTGGTGTGAGTAGTCAGGTCTGGGGATGGTGTGAGTTGTCAGGTATGGATCTGGGGTTGGTGTGGTAGTCAGGTCTGGGGTTGGTGTGAGTAGTCAGGTCTGGGGTTGGTGTGAGTAGTCAGGTCTGGGGTTGGTGTGAGTAGTCAGGTCTGGGTCTGGGTGAGTAGTCAGGTCTGGATCTTGGGTTAGTCAGGTCTGGGGTTGGTGTGAGTAGTCAGGTCTGGGGTTGGTGTGAGAGTAGTCAGGTCTGGGGTTGGTGTGAGTAGTCAGGTCTGGGGTTCTGTAGGGTCTGGATCTGGGGTTGTGTGAGTAGTCAGGTCTGGTGTGAGTAGTCAGGTCTGGTTGGTGTGAGTAGTCAGGTCTGGGGATGGTGTGAGTAGTCAGGTCTGGGGTTGGTGTGAGTCTGTCAGGTCTGGATCAGGTCTGGGGATGGTGTGAGTTGTCAGGTATGGATCTGGGGTTGGTGTGAGTAGTCAGGTCTGGGGTTGGTGTGAGTAGTCAGGTCTGGGGTTGTGTGAGTAGTCAGCTCTGGGGTTGGTGTGAGTAGTCAGGTCTGGGTCTGGGGTGAGTAGTCAGGTCTGAGAAGTCAGGTCTGGGGTTGGTGTGAGTAGTAGTCAGGTCTGGGATTGGGTTGGTGTGAGTAGTCAGGTCTGGGGTTGGTGTGAGTAGTCAGCTCTGGAGTTGGTGTGAGTAGTCAGGTCTGGGTCTGGGGTTGGTGTGAGTAGTCAAGTCTGAGGTTGGTGTGAGTAGTCAGGTCTGGGTCTTGGGTTGGTGTGAGTAGTCAGGTCTGGTGTTGGTGTGAGTAGTCAGGTCTGGGGATGGTGTGAGTAGTCAGGTCTGGATCTGGGGTTGGTGTGAGTAGTCAGGTCTGGGGTTGGTGTGAGTAGTCAGGTCTGGGGTTGGTGTGAGTAGTCAGGTCTGGGGTTGGTGAGAGTAGTCAGGTCTGGGGATGGTGTGAGTAGTCAGGTCTGGGGTTGGTGTGAGTAGTCAGGTCTGGGGATGGTGTGAGTAGTCAGGTCTGGGGATGGTGTGAGTAGTCAGGTATGGATCTGGGGTTGGTGTGAGTAGTCAGGTCTGGGGTTGGTGTGAGTAGTCAGGTCTGGGGTTGGTGTGGGTTGGGGGTGTGAGCAGTCAGGTCTGGGGTTGGTGTGAGTAGTCAGGTTTGGGGTTGGTGTGAGTAGTCAGGTCTGGGGTTGGTGTGAGTCAGGTCAGGTCTGGGGTTGGTGTGAGTAGTCAGGTCTGGGATGGGGTGTGAGTAGTCAGGTCAGGTCTGGGGTTGGTGTGAGTAGTCAGGTCTGGGGTTGGTCAGGTCTGGGGTTGGTGAGTAGTCAGGTCTGGAGGAGTCAGGTCTGGGGATGGTGTGAGTAGTCAGGTCTGGGTCTGGGGTTGGTCTGGGTAGTCAGGTCTGGATCTGGGGTTGGTGTGAGTAGTCAGGTCTGGGGTTGGTGTGAGTAGGTCAGGTCTGGGGTCTGGTGTGAGTAGTCAGGTCTGGATCTGGGGTTGGTGTGAGTAGTCAGGTCTGGATCTGGGGTGTTCAGGTGTGGTGTGAGTAGTCAGGTCTGGGGTTGGTGTGAGTAGTCAGGTCTGGGGTTGGTGTGAGTAGTCAGGTCTGGGGTTGGTGTGAGTAGTCAGGTCTGGGGATGGTGTGAGTAGTCAGGTCTGGGGTTGGTGTGAGTAGTCAGGTCTGGGGTTGGTGTGAGTAGTCAGGTCTGGGATGGTGTGAGTAGTCAGGTCTGGGGTTGGTGTGAGTAGTCAGGTCTGGGGTTGGTGTGAGTAGTCAGGTCTGGGGTGGTGGGTGAGTAGTCAGGTCTGGGGTCTGTAGTCATGTTGTCTGGGGTTGGTGTGATCTGGGGTTGGTGTGAGTAGTCAGGTCTGGGGTTGGTGTGAGTAGTCAGTCTCTGGGGTTGGTGTCAGGTAGTCAGGTCTGGGGGTCTGGGGTTGGTGTGAGTAGTCAGGTCTGGGGTTGGTGTGAGTAGTCAGGTCTGTCAGGTCTGGGGTTGGTGTGAGTAGTCAGGTCTGGGGTTGGTGTGAGTAGTCAGGTCTAGATCTGGTGTTGGTGTGAGTAGTCAGGTCTGGGGTTGGTGTGAGTAGTCAGGTCTGGGGTTGGTGTGAGTAGTCAGGTCTGGGGTTGGTGTGAGTAGTCAGGTCTGGGTCTGGGGTTGGTGTGAGTAGTCAGGTCTGGGGTTGGTGTGAGTAGTCAGGTCTGGGGTTGGTGTGAGTAGTCAGGTCTGTCTGGGGTTGGTGTGAGTAGTCAGGTCTGGGTCTGGGGTTGGTGTGAGTAGTCAGGTCTGGGGTTGGTTGAGTAGTCAGGTCTGGGGTTGGTGTGAGTAGTCAGGTCTGGGGTTGGTGTGAGAAGTCAGGTCTCTGGGGTTGGTGTGAGTAGTCAGGTCTGGTGTGAGTAGGGTCTGGTGGTGTGAGTAGTCAGGTCTGGGTATGGGGTTGGTGGTGTGAGTAGACAGGTCTGGGGGTTGGTGTGAGTAGTCAGGTCTGGATCTGGGGTTGGTGTGAGTAGTCAGGTCTGGGGTTGGTGTGAGTAGTCAGGTCTGGGGTTGGTGTGAGTAGTCAGGTCTGGGGATGGTGTGAGTAGTCAGGTCTGGGGATGGAGTTGTCTGGGGTCTGGTGTGAGTAGTCAGGTCTGGGGTTGGTGTGAGTAGTCAGGTCTGGGGTTGGTGTGAGTAGTCAGCTCTGGGGTTGGTGTGAGTAGTCAGGTCTGGGTCTGGGGGTCTGGGGTTGGTTGTGAGTAGTCAGGTCTGGGATTGGTGTGAGTAGTCAGGTCTGGGGTTGGTGTGAGTAGTCAGGTCTGGGGTTGGTGTGAGTAGTCAGGTCTGGGTCTGGGGTTGGTGTGAGTAGTCAGGTCTGAGGTTGGTGTGAGTAGTCAGGTCTGGGGTTGGTGTGAGTAGTCAGGTCTGGGGATGGTGTGAGTAGTCAGGTCTGGGGATCTGGGGATGGTGTGAGTGGGTCTGGTAGTGGATCTGGGGTTGGTGTGAGAGTCAGGTCTGGGTCTGGGGTTGGTGTGAGTAGTCAGGTCTGGGGTTGGTGTGAGTAGTCAGGTCTGGGGTTGGTGTGAGTAGTCAGGTCTGGATCTGGTGAGAGTAGTCAGGTCTGGGGTTGGTGTGAGTAGTCAGGTCTGGGGTTGGTGTGAGTAGTCAGGTCTGGGGTTGGTGTGAGGAGTCAGGTCTGGGGATGGTGTGGTCAGGTCTGGGGATAGTCAGGTCTGGATCTGGGGTTGGTGTGAGTAGTCAGGTCTGGATCTGGGGTTGGTGTGAGTAGTCAGGTCTGGGGTTGGTGTGAGTAGGTCAGGTCTGGGGTTGGTGTGAGTAGTCAGGTCTGGGGATGGTGTGAGTAGTCAGGTCTGGATCTGGGGTTGGTGTGAGTAGTCAGGTCTGGATCTGGGGTTGGTGTGAGTAGTCAGGTCTGGGTCTGGGGTTGGTGTGAGTAGTCAGGTCTGTCAGGTCTGGGGTTGGTGTGAGTAGTCAGGTCTGGGGTTGGTGTGAGTAGTCAGGTCTGGGGATGGTGTGAGTAGTCAGGTCTGGGGATGGTGTGAGTTGTCAGGATGGATCTGAGGTTGGTGTGAGTAGTCAGGTCTGGGGTTGGTGTGAGTAGTCAGGTCTGGGGATGGTGTGAGTAGTCAGGTCTGGGGTTGGTGTGAGTAGTCAGGTCTGGGATCTGGTGTGAGTCAGTCAGGTCTGGGGTTGGTGTGAGTAGTCAGGTCTGGGGTTGGTGTGAGTAGTCAGGTCTGGGGATGGTGTGAGTAGTCAGGTCTGGTCTGGGGTTGGTGTGAGTAGTCAGGTCTGGATCTGGGGTTGGTGTGAGTAGTCAGGTCTGGGGTTGGTGTGAGTAGTCAGGTCTGGGGTTGGTGTGAGTAGTCAGGTCTGGATCTGGGGTTGGTGTGTGAGTAGTCAGGTCTGGATCTGGGGTTGGTGTGAGTTGTCAGGTCTGGGGTTGGTGTGAGTAGTCAGGTCTGGGGATGGTGTGAGTAGTCAGGTCTGGGGATGGTGTGGTAGTCAGAGTAGTCAGGTCTGGGGATGGTGTGAGTAGTCAGGTCTGGGGTTGGTGTGAGTAGTCAGGTCTGGGGTTGGTGTGAGTAGTCAGGTCTGGGGATGGTGTGAGTAGTCAGGTCTGGGGATGGTGTGAGTTGTCAGGTATGGATCTGGGGATGGTGTGAGTTGTCTGGTATGGATCTGGGGTTGGTGTGAGTAGTCAGGTCTGGGGTTGGTGTGAGTAGTCAGGTCTGGGGTTGGTGTGAGTAGTCAGGTCAGGTCTGGGGTTGGTTTATGAGTAGTCAGGTCTGGGTCTGGTGTGAGTAGTCAGGTCTGGGTATGGGGTTGGTGTGAGTAGACAGGTCTGGGGTTGGTGTGAGTAGTCAGGTCTGGTCTGGGGTTGGTTGAGTAGTCAGGTCTGGGATTGGTGTGAGTAGTCAGGTCTGGGGTTGGTGTGAGTAGTCAGGCTCTGGGTTGGTGTGAGTAGTCAGGTCTGGGTCTGGGGTTGGTGTGAGTAGTCAGGTCTGAGGTTGGTGTGAGTAGTCAGGTCTGGGTCTTGGGTTGGTGTGAGTAGTCAGGTCTGGGGTTGGTGTGAGTAGTCAGGGTCTGGGGTTGGTGTGAGTAGTCAGGTCTGGGTGGTTGGGTTGGTGTGAGTCAGTCAGGTCTGGGGTTGGTGTGAGTAGTCAGGTCTGGGGTTGGTGTGTAGTAGTCAGGAGTAGTCTGGGGTTGGTGTGAGTAGTCAGGTCTGGGTGGGGTTGAGTAGTCAGGTCTGGGTCTGGTGTGGTTGAGTAGAGTCAGGGTTGGTGGGTTGGTGTGAGTAGTCAGGTCTGGATCTGGGGTTGGTGTGAGTAGTCAGGTCTGGGGTTGGTGTGAGTAGTCAGGTCTGGGGTTGGTGTGAGTAGTCAGGTCTGGGGTTGGTGTGAGTAGTCAGGTCTGGATCTGGGGTTGGTGTGAGTAGTCAGGTCTGGGGTTGGTGTGAGTAGTCAGGTCTGGGGTTGGTGTGAGTAGTCAGGTCTGGATCTGGGGTTGGTGTGAGTAGTCAGGTCTGGGGTTGGTGTGAGTAGTCAGGTCTGGGGTTGGTGAGAGTAGTCAGGTCTGGGGATGGTGTGAGTAGTCAGGTCTGGATCTGGGGTTGGTGTGAGTAGTCAGGTCTGGGGATTGTGTGAGTAGTCAGGTCTGGGGTTGGTGTGAGTAGTCAGGTGTGGGGTTTTGGTGTGAGTAGTCAGGTCTGGGTCTGGGGTTGGTGTGAGTAGTCAGGTCTGGGTTGGTGTGAGTAGTCAGGTCTGGGGTTGGTGTGAGTAGTCAGGTCTGGGGATGGTGTGAGAGGTTGTCAGGTAGTGGATCTGGGGTTGGTGTGAGTAGTCAGGTCTGGGGTTGGTGTGAGTAGTCAGGTCTGGGGTCTGGGGTTGGTGTGAGTTGGTCAGGTATGGATCTGGGGTTGGGTGTGAGTAGTCAGGTCTGGGGTTGGTGTGAGTAGTCAGGTCTGGGGTTGGTGTGAGTAGTCAGGTCTGGGGTTGGTGTGAGTAGTCAGGTCTGGGTCTGGGGTTGGTGTGAGTAGTCAGGTCTGGGTTGGTCAGGTGGGGATGGAGTAGTCAGGTCTGGGGTTGGTGTGAGTAGTCAGGTCTGGGGTTGGTGTGAGTAGTCAGGTCTGGGGATGGTGTGAGTAGTCAGGTCTGAGTCAGGTTGGTGTGAGTAGTCAGGTCTGGGGTTGGTGTGAGTCAGTCAGGTCTGGGGATGGTGTGAGTTGTCAGGTATGGATCTGGGGTTGGTGTGAGTTGTCTGGTATGGATCTGGGGTTGGTGTGAGTAGTCAGGTCTGGGGTTGGTGTGAGTAGTCAGGTCTGGGGTTGGTGTGAGTAGTCAGGTCTGGGGTTGGTGTGAGTAGTCAGGTCTGAGGTCTGGGGTTGTGTTTCATGTAGTCAGGTCTGGGATTGGTGTGAGTAGGTCAGGTCTGGGGTTGGTGTGAGTAGTCAGGTCTGGAGTTGGTGTGAGTAGTCAGGTCTGGGTCTGGGGTTGGTGTGAGTAGTCAAGTCTGAGGTTGGTGTGAGTAGTCAGGTCTGGGTCTTGGGTTGGTGTGAGTAGTCAGGTCTGAGGTTGGTGTGAGTAGTCAGGTCTGGGGTTGGTGTGAGTAGTCAGGTCTGGGTCTTGGTCAGGTCTGGTGTGAGTAGTCAGGTCTGAGGTTGGTGTGAGTAGTCAGGTCTGGGGTTGGTGTGAGTAGTCAGGTCTGGGGTTGGTGTGAGTAGTCAGGTCTGGGGTTGGTGTGAGTAGTCAGGTCTGGGGTTGGTGTGAGTAGGGGTCTGGTTGGTGTGAGTAGTCAGGTCTGGGGATGGTGTGAGTAGTCAGGTCTGGATCTGGGGTTGGTGTGAGTAGTCAGGTCTGGGGTTGGTGTGAGTAGTCAGGTCTGGGGTTGGTGTGAGTAGTCAGGTCTGGGGATGGTGTGAGTAGTCAGGTCTGGGGATGGTGTGAGTAGTCAGGTCTGGGGTATGGATCTGGGGTTGGTGTGAGTAGTCAGGTCTGGGGTTGGTGTGAGTAGTCAGGTCTGGGGTTGGTGTGAGTAGTCAGGTCTGGGGTTGGTGTGAGTAGTCAGGTCTGGTGGAGTAGTCTGGGGTTGGTGAGTAGTCAGGTCTGGGGTTGGTGTGAGTAGTCAGGTCTGGGGTTGGTGTGAGTAGTCAGCTCTGGGGTTGGTGTGAGTAGTCAGGTCTGGGTCTGGGGTTGGTGTGAGTAGTCAGGTCTGGGGTTGGTGTGAGTAGTCAGGTCTGGGGTCTGGGTCTGGGGTTGGTGTGAGTAGTCAGGTCTGGGGTTGGTGTGAGTAGTCAGGTCTGGGGTTGGTGTCAGGTAGTCTTGGGGTCTGAGGTTGGTGTGAGTAGTCAGGTCTGGGGTTGGTGTGAGAAGTCAGGTCTGGGGTTGGTGTGAGTAGTCAGGTCTGGGTCTGGGGTTGGTGTGAGTAGACAGGTCAGGTGTTGGTGTGAGTAGTCAGGTCTGGGGATGGTGTGAGTAGTCAGGTCTGGATCTGGGGTTGGTGTGAGTAGACAGTTCTGGGGATTGTGTGAGTAGTCAGGTCTGGGGATGGTGTGAGGAGTCAGGTCTGGGGGGTTGGTCTGGGGATGGTGTGAGTAGTCAGGTCTGGGGATGGTGTGAGTAGTCAGGTCTGGGGTTGGTGTGAGTAGTCAGGTCTGGGGATGGTGTGAGTAGTCAGGTCTGGGGATGGTGTGAGTTGTCAGGTATGGATCTGAGGTTGGTGTGAGTAGTCAGGTCTGGGGTTGGTGTGAGTAGTCAGGTCTGGGTCTTGGGTTGGTGTGAGCAGTCAGGTCTGGGGTTGGTGTGAGTAGTCAGGTTTGGGGTTGGTGTGAGTAGTCAGGTCTGGGGTTGGTGTGAGTAGTCAGGTCTGGGGTTGGTGTGAGTAGTCAGGTCTGGGTCTGGGGTTGGTGTGAGTAGTCAGGTCTGGGGTTGGTGTGAGTAGTCAGGTCTGGATCTGGGGTTGGTGTGAGTAGTCAGGTCTGGGGTTGGTGTGAGTAGTCAGGTCTGGGGTTGGTGTGAGTAGTCAGGTCTGGGGATGGTGTGAGTAGTCAGGTCTGGGGATGGTGTGAGTTGTCAGGTATGGATCTGCGGTTGGTGTGAGTAGTCAGGTCTGGGATTGGTGTGAGTAGTCAGGTCTGGGGTTGGTGTGAGTAGTTAGCTCTGGGGTTGGTGTGAGTAGTCAGGTCTGGGTCTGGGGTTGGTGTGAGTAGTCAGGTCTGGGATTGGTGTGAGTAGTCAGGTCTGGGGTTGGTGGTGAGTAGTCAGGTCTGGGGTTGGTGTGAGTAGTCAGGTCTGGGTCTGGGGTTGGTGTGAGTAGTCAGGTCTGAGGTTGGTGTGAGTAGTCAGGTCTGGGTCTTGGGTTGGTGTGAGTAGTCAGGTCTGAGGTTGGTGTGAGTAGTCAGGTCTGGGGTTGGTGTGAGTAGTCAGGTCTGAGGTTGGTGTGAGTAGTCAGGTCTGGGGTTGGTGTGAGAAGTCAGGTCTGGGGTTGGTGTGAGTAGTCAGGTCTGGGTGATGGGGTCTGGTGTGAGTAGACAGGTCTGGGGTGTTGTGAGTGGGGAGGTCAGGTCTGGGGATGTAGTGTGAGGTCTGGGGTAGTCAGGTCTGGATCTGGGGTTGGTGTGAGTAGTCAGGTCTGGGGGAGGTCTTGGTGTGAGTAGTCAGGTCTGGGGATGGGGTTGGTGTGAGTCAGGTCTGGGGTTGGTGTGAGTAGTCAGGTCTGGGGATGGTGTGAGTAGGTCAGGTCTGGGGTTGGTGTGAGTAGGTCAGGTCTGGGGATGGTGTGAGTAGTCAGGTCTGGGGATGGTGTGAGTAGTCAGGTCTGGGGGTTGGTGTGAGTAGTCAGGTCTGGATCTGGGGTTGGTGTGAGTAGTCAGGTCTGGGGTTGGGGTTGGTGTGAGTAGTCAGGTCTGGGGTTGGTGTGAGTAGTCAGGTCTGGGATCTGGGGTTGGTGTGAGTAGTCAGGTCTGGGGTTGGTGTGAGTAGTCAGGTCTGGGGTTGGTGTGAGTAGTCAGGTCTGGGTGATGGTCTGGGGATGGTGAGTGTCAGGTCTGGATCTAGTCAGTAGTCTGGTATGGTCTGGGGTTGGTGTGAGTAGTCAGGTCTGGGGATCTGGGGTCTGGGGTTGGTGTGAGTAGTCAGGTCTGGGTTGGTTGGTGTCTGGGGATTGTAGTCAGGTCTGGGGTTGGTGTGAGTAGTCAGGTCTGGGGATGGTGGTGAGTAGTCAGGTCTGGGGTTGGTGTGAGTAGTCAGGGGGGTTGGTGTGAGTAGTCAGGTCTGGGGATGAGTAGGGTCAGGTCTGGGGTTGGTGAGTAGTCAGGTCAGGTCTGGGGTTGGTGTGAGTAGTCAGGTCTGGGGATGGTGTGAGTAGTCAGGTCTGGGGTTGGTGTGAGTAGTCAGTCTGGTCTGGGGATGGTGTGAGTAGTCAGGTCTGGGGATGGTGTGAGTAGTCAGGTCTGGGGATGGTGTCAGGAGTAGTCAGGTCTGGGGATGGTGTGAGTAGTCAGGTCTGGATCTGGGGTGGAGTAGTCAGGTCTGGGGATGGTGTGAGTAGTCAGGTCTGGGGATGGTGTGAGTAGTCAGGTCTGGGGTTGGTGTGAGTAGTCAGGGTGAGTAGTCAGGTCTGGGGGGGTTGGTGTGAGTGGTCAGGTCTGGGGTTGGTGTGAGTAGTCAGGTCTGGGGTTGGTGTGAGTAGTCAGGTCTGGGGATTGAGTAGTCAGGTCTGGGGTTGGTGTGAGGTCTGGGTCTGGGGTTGGTGTGAGTAGTCAGGTCTGGGGTTGGTGTGAGTAGTCAGGTCTGGGGATGGTGTGAGTAGTCAGGTCTGGGGTTGGTGTGAGTAGTCAGGTCTGGGGTTGGTGTGAGTAGTCAGGTCTGAGTATTCAGGTCTGGGGTTGGTGTGAGTAGTCAGGTCTGGGGATGGTGTGAGTAGTCAGGTCTGGGGTCTTGGGTTGGATGTGATGGTGTGAGTCATGGTCTGGGGTTGGTGTGAGTAGTCAGGTCTGGGGTTGGTGTGAGTAGTCAGGTCTGGGGTTGGTGTGGTAGTGGGTCTGGGGTTGGTGTGAGTAGTCAGGTCTGGGGTTGTGTGAGTAGTCAGGTCTGGGGTTGGTGTGAGTAGTCAGGTCTGGGGTTGGTAGTCAGGTGGGGAGTAGTCAGGTCTGGGTCTGGGGTTGGTGTGAGTAGTCAAGGTCTGAGGTTGTGAGAGTAGTCAGGTCTGGGGTTGGTGTGAGAGTCAGGTCTGGGGTTGGTGAGTGGTCAGTCTGGGTCTGGGGTTGGTGTGAGTAGTCTGGATCTGGGTTGGTGTGGTCTGGGTCTGGGTTGGTGTGAGTAGTCAGGTCTGGGGTTGGGGGAGAAGTCAGGTCTGGGGTTGGTGTGAGTAGTCAGGTCTGGGGTTGGTGTGAGTAGTCAGGTCTGGGGTTGGTGTGAGTAGTCAGGTCTGGGGTTGGTGTGAGTAGTCAGGTCTGGATCTGGGGTTCTGGGGTTGGTGTGAGTAGTCAGGTCTTGGGATGGTCTGAGTAGTCAGGTCTGTTGGTGTGAGTAGTCAGGTCTGGGGTTGGTGTGAGTAGTCAGGTCTGGGGTTGGTGTGAGTAGTCAGGTCTGGATCTGGGGTTGGTGTGAGTAGTCAGGTCTGGGGTTGGTGAGAGGATCTGGGGTTGGTGTGAGTAGTCAGGTCTGGGGTTGGTGTGAGTAGTCAGGTCTGGGTTTGGTGTGAGTAGTCAGGTCTGGGGATGGTGT
>NW_025747641.1:0-37500 GCF_021184085.1 Oncorhynchus gorbuscha
GGTAGAAGGATGGGGTCAGGGGTGATGGTAGAGGGATGGGGTCAGGGGTGATGGTAGAGGAATGGGGTCAGGGGTGATGCAAGTGATGGTAGAAGGATGGGGTCAGGGTGATGGTAGGATGGGGTCAGGGGTAATGGTTGAGGGATGGGGTCAGGGTGATGGTAGAGGGAGAGGAAGATGGTAGAAGGATGGGGTCAGGGGGTGATGGTAGAGGGTCAGAGGGTGATGGTAGAGGGATGGGTCAGGGGTGATGGTAGAGGGATGGGGTCAGGGGTGATGGTAGAGGAATGGGGTCAGGGGTGATGGTAGAGTAATGGGGTCAGGGGTGAGAAGGATGGGGTCAGGGGTAATGGTTGAGGGATGGGGTCAGGGGTGATGGTAGAGGGATGGGGTCAGGGAAGATGGTAGAAGGATGGGGTCAGGGGTGATGGTAGAGGGTCAGAGGTGATGGTAGAGGGATGAGGTCAGGGGTGATGGTAGAGGGATGGGGTCAGGGGTGATGGTAGAGGGATAGGGTCAGGGGTGATGGTAGAGGGATGAGGTCAGGGGTGATGGTAGAGGAATGGGGTCAGGGTTGATGGTAGAGGAAAGGGGTCAGGGGTGATGGTAGAGGAATGGGGTCAGGGGTGATGGTAGAGGGATGGGGTCAGGGGGTGATGGTAGAGGGATAGGGTCAGGGGTGATGGTAGAGGGATGGGGTCAGGGGGATGGTAGAGGGATGGGGTCAGGGATGATGGTAGAGGAATGGGGTCATGGGTGATGGTAGAGGAATGAGGTCAGGGTGATGGTAGAGGAATGGGGTCAGGGTGATGGTCGAGGGATGGGGTAAGGAGTGATGGTAGAGGGATAGGGTCAGGGGTGATGGTAGAGGGATGGGGTCAGGGGTGATGGTAGAGGATGGGGTCAGGGGTGATGGTAGAGGGATGGGGTCAGGGGTGATGGTAGAGGGATGGGGTCAGGGGTGATGGTAGAGGGATGGGGTCAGGGGTGATGGCAGAGGGATGGGGTCAGGGGTGATGGTAGAGGGATGAGGTCAGGGGTGATGGTAGAGGGATGGGGTCAGGGGTGATGGTAGAGGGATGAGGTCAGGGGTGATGGTAGAGGAATGGGGTCAGGGTTGATGGTAGAGGGATGGGGTCAGGGGTGATGGTAGAGGAATGGGGTCAGGGGTGATGGTAGAGGGATGAGGTCAGGGGTGATGGTAGAGGGATGAGGTCAGGGGTGATGGTAGAGGAATGGGGTCAGGGTTGATGGTAGAGGGATGGGGTCAGGGGTGATGGTAGAGGAATGGGGTCAGGGGTGATGGTAGAGGGATGGGGTCAGGGATGATGGTAGAGGAATGGGGTCAGGGATGATGGTAGAGGAAAGGGGTCAGGGGTGATGGTAGAGGAATGGGGTCAGGGGTGATGGTAGAGGGATGGGGTCAGGAGTGATGGTAGAGGGATAGGGTCAGGGGTGATGGTAGAGGAATGGGGTCAGGGGTGATGGTAGAGGAATGAGGTCAGGGGTGATGGTAGAGGGATGGGGTCAGGGATGATGGTAGAGGAATGGGGTCATGGGTGATGGTAGAGGAATGAGGTCAGGGGTGATGGTAGAGGAATGGGGTCAGGGGTGATGGTCGAGGGATGGGGTAAGGAGTGATGGTAGAGGGATAGGGTCAGGGGTGATGGTAGAGGGATGGGGTCAGGGATGATGGTAGAGGGATGGGGTCAGGGGTGATGTTAGAGGGATGGGGTCAGGGGTGATGGTAGAGGGATGGGGTCAGGGAGTGATGGCAGAGGGATGGGGTCAGGGGTGATGGTAGAGGGATGAGGTCAGGGGTGATGGTAGAGGGATGGGGTCAGGGGTGATGGCAGAGGGATGGGGTCAGGGGGATGGTAGAGGGATGGGGTCAGGGGTGATGGTAGAGGGATAGGGTCAGGGGGTGATGGTAGAGGGATGGGGTCAGGGGTGATGGTAGAGGGATGGGGTCAGGGGTGATGGTAGAGGGATGAGGTCAGGGGTGATGGTAGAGGGATGGGGTCAGGGGTGATGGTAGAGGATGGGGTCAGGGGTGATGGTAGAGGAATGGGGTCAGGGGTGATGGTAGAGGAATGGGGTCAGGGGGTGATGGTAGAGGAATGGGGTCAGGGTGATGGTAGAAGGATGGGGTCAGGGGTAATGGTAGAGGGATGGGGTCAGGGGTGATGGCAGAGGGATGGGGTCAGGGGTGATGGTAGAGGGATGGGGTCAGGGGTGATGGTAGAGGGATAGGGTTGGGTTGACAGTCGCTGGGTGTTTGACAGAATACAGAATGGAGTGTAGCAGTGAAATCCCCTCCTCTCCAACTCTTTTTTCTGCTACCCTGCCACTCTGACAACAATGGTAGTGGTGTCAAATTCCCAGCAAAAGCCTGCGGGCGACACTACACATTCCCCTCCTTTCATGGAACAGATTGAAAGAGAAACTTGTATTTTTCCAAACACATTCCCCAAAGGAGAAATCTCCATCAGATATCCGAGCCAGATGTACGTCTTTAGTATTTCGAGATGGATACATATTGGAAGCATTGAGCGAGTAAGGACACATTTCCCTAAGTGATACCTGCACATGGGGTCCATCTGATGATCCTGATTGTATTACCATAGAACTCCAGTCATCATTTCCGCTCTGACGGCTGTTTCTACAAGTCCTGCTGTGACTACTATAACAGTGTATCATAGCAAAGCTTGACCATAACCAGGATCACAATTGATATTCGCATATTCATTCCTCATAAATGAAGATGTAATTATTTCTTCATTGTTATATGCGTCATCTTATGCTCTGTCTCTCTCTTAACGACTCACCACCCGCCCTGTTGGTTTCTCCCTCTTTCTCTTGCCGTTGAGACATTTTCCACAGGGCTTGGAGTGCAAACCTAGCTGCCGTTCGTTCAGTCAAGTATACGCGTTATAAGGTGGGTTTTTTTTGTCCTCTGTAGTGTCAGCAGGAGAACCAATGGAAACATGGAAGCCGCTCACTAAAGGGAGAAGAAAAGACAGGGATAGCTGCCGTAGCCTCTGAAATATTTAACCCAAACTAATTGGAGAGCACGTCCCATTTCAGGATTCCTCAACTTCGGGGGGAAAAAAACACTGATCAGATCAAAGGCTCCTGCACTTTTCCCTCAGGAGACTGATATGAGAGAGAGAGACAGCGAGCGAGAGAGAATAAGGTAGAGAGAGATATGGCAAGAGAGAGGCGGGGAGAAGGGAGGAGAGAGAGAGGGGGGTGAAGGAGAGAGAGAGGGTGGTAGAAGGAGAGAGAGAGTGGGGGGAGAAAGAAGAGCGAGAGGGTGGGAGAAGGAGAGAGAGAGGGGAGAAGGAGAAAGAAGGGTGGGAGAAGGAGAGAGAGAGGATGGTAGGAGAGAGAGTGGGTGGGAGAAGAAGAGAAAGAGAGAGAGTGGGAGAAGGAGAGAGAGTGGGGGGAGAAGAAGAGCGAGAGGGTGGGAGAAGGAGAGAGAGAGGGGGAGAAGGAGAAAGAAGGGTGGGAGAAGGAGAGAGAGAGGATGGTAGGAGAGAGAGTGGGTGGGAGAAGAAGAGAAAGAGAGAGAGTGGGAGAAGGAGAGAGAGGGGTGGGAGAAGGAGAGAGAGGGTGGGATAAGGAGAGAGAGGGGTGGGAGAAGGAGAGAGAGTGGGGGGAGAAGAAGAGCGAGAGGGTGGGAGAAGGAGAGAGAGAGGGGAGAAGGAGAAAGAAGGGTGGGAGAAGGAGAGAGAGAGGATGGTAGGAGAGAGAGTGGGTGGGAGAAGAAGAGAAAGAGAGAGAGTGGGAGAAGGAGAGAGAGGGGTGGGAGAAGGAGAGAGAGGGTGGGATAAGGAGAGAGAGGGGTGGGAGAAGGAGAGAGAGGGGGAGAGGGGTGGGAGAATGAGAGAGAGGGGTGGGATAAGGAGAGAGAGGGGTGGGATAAGGAGAGAGAGACAGCGAGCGAGAACAAGGTAGAGAGAGATATGGCAAGAGAGAGGCGGGGAGAAGGGAGGAGAGAGAGAGGGGGTGAAGGAGAGAGGGGTGGGATAAGGAGAGAGAGACACGAGCGAGAACAAGGTAGAGAGAGATATGGCAAGAGAGAGGGGGCGGGGAGAAGGGAGGAGAGAGAGAGGGGGTGAAGGAGAGAGAGAGGGTGGTAGAAGGAGAGAGAGGGGGGGAGAAGAAGAGCGAGAGGGTGGGAGAAGGAGAGAGAGAGGGGGAGAAGGAGAAAGAAGGGTGGGAGAAGGAGAGAGAGGATGGTAGGAGAGAGAGTGGGTGGGAGAAGAAGAGAAAAAGAGAGTGGGAGAAGGAGAGAGAGGGGTGGGAGAAGGAGAGAGAGGGTGGGATAAGGAGAGAGAGAGGGGTGGGAGAAGGAGAGAGAGGGGAGAGGGTGGGAGAATGAGAGAGAGGGGGTGAAGGAGAGAGAGGGGTGGGATAAGGAGAGAGAGACAGCGAGCGAGAACAAGGTAGAGAGAGATATGGCAAGAGAGAGGCGGGGAGAAAGGGAGGAGAGAGAGAGGGGGTGAAGGAGAGAGAGAGGGTGAAGGAGAGAGAGGGGTGGGATAAGGAGAGAGAGACAGCGAGCGAGATTAAGGTAGAGAGAGATATGGCAAGAGAGAGGCGGGGAGAAGGGAGGAGAGAGAGAGGGGGGTGAAGGAGAGAGAGGGGTGGGATAAGGAGAGAGAGACAGCGAGCGAGAACAAGGTAGAGAGAGATATGGCAAGAGAGAGGCGGGGGAGAAGGGAGGGAGAGAGAGGGGGTGAAGGAGAGAGAGGGGTGGGATAAGGAGAGAGAGACAGCGGCGAGAACAAGGTAGAGAGAGATATGGCAAGAGAGAGGCGGGGAGAAGGGGAGGAGAGAGAGAGGGGGGTGAAGGAGAGAGAGGGGGTGAAGAGAGAGAGGGGTGGGATAAGGAGAGAGAGACAGCGAGCGAGAACAAGGTAGAGAGAGATATGGCAAGAGAGAGGCGGGAGAAGGGAGGAGAGAGAGAGGGGGTGAAGGAGGAGAGGGTGGGATAAGGAGAGAGAGACAGCGAGCGAGAACAAGGTAGAGAGAGATATGGCAAGAGAGAGGCGGGGAGAAGGGAGGAGAGAGAGAGGGGGTGAAGGAGAGAGAGGGGGGTGAAGAGAGAGAGGGGTGGGATAAGGAGAGAGAGACAGCGAGCGAGAACAAGGTAGAGAGAGATATGGCAAGAGAGAGGCGGGGAGAAGGGAGGAGAGAGAGAGGGGGGTGAAGGAGAGAGAGGGGTGGGATAAGGAGAGAGAGACAGCGAGCGAGAACAAGGTAGAGAGAGATATGGCAAGAGAGAGGCGGGGAAGGGAGGAGAGAGAGAGGGGGGTGAAGGAGAGAGAGAGGGTGGTAGAAGGAGAGAGAGTGGGGGGAGAAGAAGAGCGAGAGGTTGGGAGAAGGAGAGAGAGAGGGGGAGAAGGAGAAAGAAAGGGTGGGAGAAGGAGAGAGAGGATGGTAGGAGAGAGAGTGGGGGAGAAGAAGAGCGAGAGGGTGGGAGAAGGAGAGAGAGGGGAGAAGGAGAAAGAAGGGTGGGAGAAGGAGAGAGAGAGGATGGTAGGAGAGAGAGTGGGTGGGAGAAGAAGAGAAAGAGAGAGTGGGAGAAGGAGAGAGGGTGGGAGAAGGAGAGAGAGGGTGGGATAAGGAGAGAGAGGGGGTGGGAGAAGGAGAGAGAGGGGAGAGAGGTGGGAGAATGAGAGAGAGGGTGGGATAAGGAGAGAGAGGGGTGGGATAAGGAGAAGAGACAGACGGCGAGAACAAGGTAAAAGAGAGATATGGCAAAGAGAGGCGGGGAGAAGAGGAGGAGAGAGAGAGGGGGTGAAGGAGAGAGAGAGAGGGTGGTAGAAGGAGAGAGAGTGGGGGAGAAGAAGAGAGAGTGGGGGAGAAGAAGAGAGAGTGGGGGAGAAGAAGAGCGAGAGGGTGGGAGAAGGAGAGAGAGAGGATGGTAGGAGAGAGAGTGGGTGGGAGAAGAAGAGAAAGAGAGCGAGTGGGAGAAGGAGAGAGAGGGTGGGAGAAGGAGAGAGAGGGGTGGGAGAAGGAGAGAGAGGGGAGAGAGGGGTGGGAGAATGAGAGAGAGGGGTGGGATAAGGAGAGAGAGGGGTGGGATAAGGAGAGAGAGGGGTGGGAGAAGGAGAGAGAGACAGGGGAGAAGAGAGAGAGGGGGTGGGAGAAGGAGGGAGAGGGATGGGAGAAGGAGGGAGAGGGATGGGAGAAGGAGAGAGAAAGAGGGGGGGAAGGAGAGAGAGAGGGGTGGGAGAAGGAGAGAGAGGGGAGAGAGGGGTGGGAGAATGAGAGAGAGGGGTGGGATAAGGAGAGAGAGGGGTGGGATAAGGAGAGAGAGACAGCGAGCGAGATTAAGGTAGAGAGAGATATGGCAAGAGAGGCGGGGGAGAAGGGAGGAGAGAGAGAGGGGGGTGAAGGAGAGAGAGGGGTGGGATAAGGAGAGAGAGACAGCGAGCGAGAACAAGGTAGAGAGAGATATGGCAAGAGAGAGGCGGGGAGAAGGGAGGAGAGAGAGAGGGGGGTGAAGGAGAGAGAGAGGGTGGTAGAAGGAGAGAGAGTGGGGGGAGAAGAAGAGCGAGAGGGTGGGAGAAGGAGAGAGAGAGGGGGAGAAGGAGAAAGAAGGGTGGGAGAAGGAGGAGAGAGGATGGTAGGAGAGAGAGTGTGGGTGGGAGAAGAAGAGAAAGAGAGAGAGTGGGAGAAGGAGAGAGAGGGGTGGGAGAAGGAGAGAGAGGTGGGATAAGGAGAGAGAGGGGTGGGGAGAAGGAGAGAGAGGGGAGAGAGGGGTGGGAGAATGAGAGAGAGGGGGTGAAGGAGAGAGAGGGGTGGGATAAGGAGAGAGAGAGACAGCGAGCGAGAACAAGGTAGAGAGAGATATGGCAAGAGAGAGGCGGGGAGAAGGGAGGAGAGAGAGAGGGGGGTGAAGGAGAGAGAGGGGTGGGATAAGGAGGAGAGACAGCGAGCGAGAACAAGGTAAGAGAGAGATATGGCAAGAGAGAGGCGGGGAGAAGGGAGGAGAGAGAGAGGGGGTGAAGGAGAGAGAGGGGTGGGATAAGGAGAGAGAGACAGCGAGCGAGAACAAGGTAGAGAGAGATATGGCAAGAGAGAGGCGGGGAGAAGGGAGGAGAGAGAGAGGGGGTGAAGGAGAGAGAGGGGGTGAAGGAGAGAGGGGTGGGATAAGGAGAGAGAGACAGCGGCGAGAACAAGGTAGAGAGAGATATGGCAAGAGAGAGGCGGGGAGAAGGGAGGAGAGAGAGAGGGGGTGAAGGAGAGAGGGGTGGGATAAGGGAGAGAGAGACAGCGAGCGAGAACAAGGTAGAGAGAGATATGGCAAGAGAGAGGCGGGGAGAAGGGAGGAGAGAGAGGGGGTGAAGGAGAGAGAGGGGGTGAAGGAGAGAGGTGGGATAAGGAGAGAGAGACAGCGAGCGAGAACAAGGTAGAGAGAGATATGGCAAGAGAGAGGCGGCGCAGAAGGGGAGGAGAGAGAGAGGGGGGTGAAGGAGAGAGAGGGGTGGGATAAGGAGAGAGAGAGACAGCGGCGAGAACAAGGTAGAGAGAGATATGGCAAGAGAGAGGCGGGGAGAAGGGAGGAGAGAGAGAGGGGGTGAAGGAGAGAGAGAGGGTGGTAGAAGGAGGAGAGAGTGGGAGAAGAAGAGCGAGAGGTTGGGAGAAGGAGAGAGAGAGAGGGGAGAAGGAGAAAGAAGGGTGGGAGAAGGAGAGAGAGAGGATGGTAGGAGAAGAGTGGGTGGGAGAAGAAGAGAAAGAGAGAGAGTGGGAGAAGGAGAGAGAGGGGTGGGAGAAGGAGAGAGAGGGTGGGATAAGGAGATAGAGGGGTGGGAGAAGGAGAGAGAGGGGAGAGAGGGGTGGGAGAATGAGAGAGGGGTGGGATAAGGAGAGAGAGGGGTGGGATAAGGAGAGAGAGACAGCGAGCGAGAACAAGGTAGAGAGAGATATGGCAAGAGAGAGGGGGGTGAAGGAGAGAGAGAGGGTGGTAGAAGGAGAGAGAGTGGGGGGGAGAAGAAGAGCGAGAGGGTGGGAGAAGGAGAGAGAGAGGGGGAGAAGGAGAAAGAAGGGTGGGAGAAGGAGAGAGAGAGGATGGTAGGAGAGAGAGTGGGTGGGAGAAGAAGAGAAAGAGAGAGAGTGGGAGAAGGAGAGAGAGGGGTGGGAGAAGGAGAGAGAGGGTGGGATAAGGAGAGAGAGGGGTGGGAGAAGGAGAGAGAGGGGAGAGAGGGGTGGGAGAATGAGAGAGAGGGGTGGGATAAGGAGAGAGAGGGGTGGGATAAGAGAGAGAGACAGCGAGCGAGAACAAGGTAGAGAGAGATATGGCAAGAGAGGCGGGGAGAAGGGAGGAGAGAGAGAGGGGGTGAAGGAGAGAGAGAGGGTGGTAGAAGGAGAGAGAGTGGGGGGAGAAGAAGAGAGAGTGGGGGAGAAGAAGAGAGAGTGGGGGAGAAGAAGAGCGAGAGGGTGGGAGAAGGAGAGAGAGAGGATGGTAGGAGAGAGAGTGGGTGGGAGAAGAAGAGAAAGAGAGCGAGTGGGAGAAGGAGGAGAGAGAGGGGTGGGAGAAGGAGAGAGAGGGGTGGGAGAAGGAGAGAGAGGGGAGAGGGGTGGGAGAATGAGAGAGAGGGTGGGATAAGGAGAGAGAGGGGTGGGATAAGGAGAGAGAGGGGTGGGAGAAGGAGAGAGAGACAGGGGGAGAAGGAGAGAGAGGGGGTGGGAGAAGGAGGGAGAGGGATGGGAGAAGGAGGGAGAGGGATGGGAGAAGGAGAGAGAAAGAGGGGGGAAGGAGAGAGAGAGGGTGGGAGAAGGAGAGAGAGGGGAGAGAGGGGTGGGAGAATGAGAGAGAGGGTGGGATAAGGAGAGAGAGGGGTGGGATAAGGAGAGAGAGACAGCGAGCGAGATTAAGGTAGAGAGATATGGCAAGAGAGAGAGGCGGGGGAGAAGGGAGGAGAGAGAGGGGGGTGAAGGAGAGAGAGGGGGTGGGATAAGGAGAGAGAGACACAGCGAGAACAAGGTAGAGAGAGATATGGCAAGAGAGAGGCGGGGGAGAAGGGGAGGAGAGAGAGAGGGGGGTGAAGGAGAGAGAGAGGGTGGTAGAAGGAGAGAGAGTGGGGGGAGAAGAAGAGCGAGAGGGTGGGAGAAGGAGAGAGAGGGGAGAAGGAGAAAGAAGGGTGGGAGAAGGAGAGAGAGAGGATGGTAGGGAGAGAGTGGGTGGGAGAAGAAGAGAAAGAGAGAGAGTGGGAGAAGGAGAGAGAGGGGTGGAGAAGGAGAGAGAGGGTGGGATAAGGAGAGAGAGGGGTGGGAGAAGGAGAGAGAGGGAGAGAGGGTGGGAGAATGAGAGAGAGGGGGTGAAGGAGAGAGAGGTGGGATAAGGAGAGAGAGACAGCGAGCGAGAACAAGGTAGAGAGAGATATGGCAAGAGAGAGGCGGGGAGAAGGGAGGAGAGAGAGAGGGGGTGAAGGAGAGAGGGGGTGGGATAAGGAGAGAGAGACAGCGAGCGAGAACAAGGTAGAGAGAGATATGGCAAGAGAGAGGCGGGGAGAAGGGAGAGAGAGAGAGGGGGGTGAAGGAGAGAGAGGGTGGGATAAGGAGAGAGAGACAGCGAGCGAGAACAAGGTAGAGAGAGATATGGCAAGAGAGAGGCGGGGAGAAGGGAGGAGAGAGAGAGGGGGGTGAAGGAGAGAGAGGGGGTGAAGGAGAGAGAGGGGTGGGATAAGGAGAGAGAGACAGCGAGCGAGAACAAGGTAGAGAGAGATATGGCAAGAGAGAGGCGGGGAGAAGGGAGGAGAGAGAGAGGGGGGTGAAGGAGAGAGAGGGGTGGGATAAGGAGAGAGAGACAGCGAGCGAGAACAAGGTAGAGAGAGATATGGCAAGAGAGAGGCGGGGAGAAGGGAGGAGAGAGAGGGGGTGAAGGAGAGAGAGAGGGGTGAAGGAGAGAGAGGGGTGGGATAAGGAGAGAGAGACAGCGAGCGAGAACAAGGTAGAGAGAGATATGGCAAGAGAGAGGCGGCGAGAAGGGAGGAGAGAGAGAGGGGTGAAGGAGAGAGAGGGTGGGATAAGGAGAGAGAGACAGCGGCGAGAACAAGGTAGAGAGAGATATGGCAAGAGAGAGGCGGGGAGAAGGGAGGAGAGAGAGAGGGGGGTGAAGGAGAGAGAGAGGGTGGTAGAAGGAGAGAGAGTGGGGGGAGAAGAAGAGCGAGAGGTTGGGAGAAGGAGAGAGAGGGGGGAGAAGGAGAAAGAAGGGTGGGAGAAGGAGAGAGAGAGGATGGTAGGAGAGAGAGTGGGTGGGAGAAGAAGAGAAAGAGAGAGAGTGGGAGAAGGAGAGAGGGGTGGGAGAAGGAGAGAGAGGGTGGGATAAGGAGATAGAGGGGTGGGAGAAGGAGAGAGAGGGGAGAGAGGGGTGGGAGAATGAGAGAGAGGGGTGGGATAAGGAGAGAGGGTGGGATAAGGAGAGAGAGACAGCGAGCGAGAACAAGGTAGAGAGATATGGCAAGAGAGAGGGGGTGAAGGAGAGAGGGTGGTAGAAGGAGAGAGTGGGGGGAGAAGAAGAGCGAGAGGGTGGGAGAAGGAGAGAGAGAGGGGGAGAAGGAGAAAGAAGGGTGGGAGAAGGAGAGAGAGAGGATGGTAGGAGAGAGAGTGGGTGGGAGAAGAAGAGAAAGAGAGAGAGTGGGAGAAGGAGAGAGAGGGGTGGGAGAAGGAGAGAGAGGGTGGGATAAGGAGAGAGAGGGGTGGGAGAAGGAGAGAGAGGGGAGAGAGGGGTGGGAGAATGAGAGAGAGGGGTGGGATAAGGAGAGAGAGGGGTGGGATAAGGAGAGAGAGACAGCGAGCGAGAACAAGGTAGAGAGAGATATGGCAAGAGAGAGGCGGGGAGAAGGGAGGAGAGAGAGAGGGGGGTGAAGGAGAGAGAGAGGGTGGTAGAAGGAGAGAGAGAGGGGGAGAAGAAGAGAGAGTGGGGGAGAAGAAGAGAGAGTGGGGGGAGAAGAAGAGAGAGTGGGGGGAGAAGAAGAGCGAGAGGGTGGGAGAAGGAGAGAGAGAGAGGATGGTAGGAGAGAGAGTGGGTGGGAGAAGAAGAGAAAGAGAGCGAGTGGGAGAAGGAGAGAGAGAGGGTGGGAGAAGGAGAGAGGGGTGGGAGAAGGAGAGAGAGGGGAGAGAGGGGTGGGAGAATGAGAGAGAGGGGTGGGATAAGGAGAGAGAGGGGTGGGATAAGGAGAGAGAGGGTGGGAGAAGGAGAGAGAGACAGGGGAGAAGGAGAGAGAGGGGGTGGGAGAAGGAGGGAGAGGGATGGGAGAAGGAGAGAGAAAGAGGGGGGAAGGAGAGAGAGAGGGGTGGGAGAAGGAGAGAGGTAGAAGAGAAGGAGAGAGAGAGAGGGGTGGGAGATGGAGAGAGAAAGAGGGGGGAAGGAGAGAGAGAGGGGTGGGAGAAGGAGAAGGAGAGAGGGGGAAGAGAAGGAGAGAGAGAGGGTGGGAGAAGGAGTGAGAGAGGGGTGGGAGAGGGAGAGAGAGAGGGTGGAAGAAGGAGAGAGAGAGGGTGGAAGAAGGAGAGAGAGAGGGTGGGAGAAGGAGAGAGAGAGGGGGAGAAGGAGAGAGAGAGGGGTGGGAGAAGGAGAGAGAGAGGGTGGGAGAAGGAGAGAGAGGGGTGGGAGAAGGAGAGAGAGAAGGTGGGAGAAGGAGAGAGAGAGGGTGTGATAAGGAGAGAGAGAGAGATGGGGGAGAAGGAGAGAGAGAGGGTGGGAGAAGGAGAGAGCGAGCTTGTGAGAAAGCGAGAGAGGGTGGGAGAGGGTGGGAGAAGGAGAGAAAGAGGGAGGATAAGGAGAGTGAGAGAGGGTGGGAGAAGGAGAGAGAGGGTGGGAGAGGGTGGGAGAAGGAGAGCGAGAGAGGGGGAGAAGGAGAGTGAGGGTGGGATAGGGTGGGAGACAGAGAGAGAGAGAGAGAGGGGGGAGAAGGAGAGAGAGGGGTGGGAGGAGGGAGAGAGAGGGTAGGAGTATAAGAAAGAGAGTGGGAGAATGAGAGAGAGAGAGAGAGAGAGGGGAGAAGGAGAGAGAGAGGGGAGAGGGAGAGGGAGAGAGAGAGGGGGAGAAGAAGAGAGAGATAGGAGAAGGAGAGAGAGGTGGAAAATGAGGGGGGAGAAGGAGAGAGAGTGGGAGAGGGAGAGAGAGATAGGAGAAGGAGAGGGGAGAAGTAGAGAGAGGGGAAGAAGGAGAGAGAGGGGGAGAAGATGAGAGAGAGGGGGAGAAGGAAGGATCGAGATAGAATGAAAGAGAGAGGGGGAGAAGGAAGGCTAGAGATAGAATGAAAGAGAGAGGGGGAGTAGGAAGGATAGAGATAGAATGAAAAGAGAGAGAGAGGGGGAGTAGGAAGGATAGAGAGAGAATGAAAGAGAGAGGGGGAGTAGGAAGGATAGAGATAGAATAAAAGAGAGAGGGGGAGTAGGAAGGATAGAGATAGAATAAAAGAGAGAGGGGGAGTAGGAAGGATAGAGATAGAATGAAAGAGAGAGGGGGAGTAGGAAGGATAGAGAGAGGGGCGAGTAGGAAGGATAGAGATAGAATGAAAGAGAGAGAGAGGGGAGTAGGAAGGATAGAGATAGAATAAAAGAGAGAGGGGGAGTAGGAAGGATAGAGATAGAATGAAAGAGAGGGGGAGTAGGAAGGATAGAGAGAGGGGCGAGTAGGAAGGATAGAGATAGAATGAAAGAGAGAGAGAGGGGGAGTAGGAAGGATAGAGAGAGAATGAAAGAGAGAGGGGAGTAGGAAGGATAGAGATAGAATGAAAGAGAGAGAGAGGGGGAGTAGGAAGGATAGAGATAGAATAAAAGAGAGAGGGGGAGTAGGAAGGATAGAGATAGAATGAAAGAGAGAGGGGGAGTAGGAAGGATAGAGAGAGGGGCGAGTAGGAAGGATAGAGATAGAATGAAAGAGAGAGAGAGGGGAGTAGGAAGGATAGAGATAGAATAAAAAGAGAGGGGAGTAGGAAGGATAGAGATAGAATGAAAGAGAGGGGGGAGTAGGAAGGATAGAGAGAGGGGCGAGTAGGAAGGATAGAGATAGAATGAAAGAGAGAGAGAGGGGGAGTAGGAAGGATAGAGATAGAATAAAGAGAGGGGGAGTAGGAAGGATAGAGATAGAATGAAAGAGAGAGAGGGGGGAGTAGGAAGGATAGAGAGAGGGGCGAGTAGGAAGGATAGAGATAGAATGAAAGAGAGAGAGAGGGGGAGTAGGAAGGATAGAGAGAGAATGAAAGAGAGAGGGGGAGTAGGAAGGATAGAGATAGAATAAAAGAGAGAAGGGGAGTAGGAAGGATAGAGATAGAATGAAAGAGAGAGGGGGGAGTAGGAAGGATAGAGATATAATGAAAGAGAGAGGGGGGAGTAGGAAGGATAGAGATAGAATGAAAGAGAGAGGGCGGAGTAGGAAGGATAGAGAGAGGGGCGAGTAGGAAGGATAGAGATAGAATGAAAGAGAGAGGGGGGAGTAGGAAGGATAGAGATAGAATGAAAGAGAGAGGGCGGAGTAGGAAGGATAGAGAGAGGGGCGAGTAGGAAGGATAGAGATAGAATGAAAGAGAGAGGTGGAGTAGGAAGGATAGAGAGAGAATGAAAGAGAGAAAAGAGAGAGGCACAGGGAGAAGTAGGGAGAGACAACAGTAGAGGAAAGGGGGACGGAATAGAAAGATGAGGTGATGATGACAGAGGTGGCCGAGAAGGTGTCATGCTGACGGAGTGTGTGTGTGTGTGTGTGTGTGTGTGTGTGTGTGTGTGTGTGTGTGTGTGTGTGTGTGTGTGTGTGTGTGTGTGTGTGTGTGTGTGTGTGTGTGTGTGTGTGTGTGTGTGTGTGTGTGTGTGTGTGTGTGTGTGTGTGTGTGTGTGTGTGTGTGTGTGTGTGTGTGTGTGTGTGTGTGTGTGCATCCCCTCCTCTCGCCTCTGTCTCTACGTTCTTTGACCCACTCTGTATTTGACACACACAGCTGATTGTCCTTTTATACACACAGAGCCCAGTCCAGGGGTCAGGGGTCAGAGGCTACAGTCATGCTTGACCTGGAACCTCCTACTTCCCCTGAAGGCTTTGAGAGGAGGGGGTAGGGTAGTTATAGGCTGTCGGGTAGCTTCTCTCACACCATCTGTCCTCTGCTGCAGAGTTCCTATTTAAGCCCCATTTCTCTCCCTAAAGTCTCTACTGTATCTGTGTCTGTGGATGGTAAAGTCTCTACTGTATCTGTGTCTGTGTTTATGGATGGTAAAGTCTCTACTGTATCTGTGTCTGTGGATGGTAAAGTCTCTACTGTATCTGTGTTTATGGATGGTAAAGTCTCTACTATATCTGTGTCTGTGTTTATGGATGGTAAAGTCTCTACTGTATCTGTGTTTATGGATGGTAAAGTCTCTACTGTGTCTGTGGATGGTAAATTCTCTACTATATCTGTGTCTGTGGATGGTAAAGTCTCTACTGTGTCTGTGGATGGTAAATTCTCTACTATATCTGTGTCTGTGGATGGTAAAGTCTCTACTGTATCTGTTTCTGTGGATGGTAAAGTCTCTACTGTGTCTGTGGATGGTAAAGTCTCTACTGTATCTGTGTCTATGGATGGTAAAGTCTCTACTGTGTCTGTGTCTGTGGATGGTAAAGTCTCTACTGTATCTGTGTTTATGGATGGTAAAGTCTCTACTGTGTCTGTGGATGGTAAATTCTCTACTGTATCTGTTTCTGTGGATGGTAAAGTCTCTACTGTGTCTGTGGATGGTAAAGTCTCTACTGTATCTGTGTCTATGGATGGTAAAGTCTCTACTGTGTCTGTGTCTGTGGATGGTAAAGTCTCTACTGTATCTGTGTTTATGGATGGTAAAGTCTCTACTGTGTCTGTGGATGGTAAATTCTCTACTATATCTGTGTCTGTGGATGGTAAAGTCTCTACTGTGTCTGTGGATGGTAAAGTCTCTACTGTATCTGTTTCTGTGGATGGTAAAGTCTCTACTGTGTCTGTGGATGGTAAAGTCTCTACTGTATCTGTGTCTATGGATGGTAAAGTCTCTACTGTGTCTGTGTTTATGGATGGTAAAGTCTCTACTGTGTCTGTGTTTATGGATGGTAAAGTCTCTACTATATCTGTGTTTATGGATGGTAAAGTCTCTACTGTATCTGTGTCTGTGTTTATGGATGGTAAAGTATCTACTATATCTGTGTCTGTGGATGGTAAAGTCTCTACTATATCTGTCTGTGGATGGTAAAGTCTCTAATGTGTCTGTGTCTGTGGATGGTAAAGTCTCTACTGTGTCTGTGGATGGTAAAGTCTCTACTGTATCTGTGTCTGTGTTTATGGATGGTAAAGTCTCTACTATATCTGTGTCTGTGGATGGTAAAGTCTCTACTGTATCTGTGTTTATGGATGGTAAAGTCTCTACTGTATCTGTGTCTGTGTTTATGGATGGTAAAGTCTCTACAATATCTGTGTCTGTGGATGGTAAAGTCTCTACTGTATCTGTGTCTGTGGATGGTAAAGTCTCTACTGTATCTGTGTCTGTGGATGGTAAAGTCTCTACTGTGTCTGTGTTTATGGATGGTAAAGTCTCTACTGTATCTGTGTCTGTGGATGGTAAAGTCTCTACTGTATCTGTGTCTGTGTTTATGGATGGTAAAGTCTCTACAATATCTGTGTCTGTGGATGGTAAAGTCTCTACTGTGTCTGTGTCTGTGGATGGTAAAGTCTCTACTGTGTCTGTGTTTGTGGATGGTAAAGTCTCTACTGTATCTGTGTCTGTGTTTATGGGTGGTAAAGTCTATACTATATCTGTGTCTGTGAATGGTAAAGTCTCTACTATATCTGTGTCTGTGGATGGTAAAGTCTCTACTGTATCTGTGTTCATGGATGGTAAAGTCTCTACTGTATCTGTGTCTGTGGATGGTAAAGTCTCTACTGTGTCTGTGTTTATGGATGGTAAAGTCTCTACTATATCTGTGTCTGTGGATGGTAAAGTCTCTACTGTATCTGTGTTTATGGATGGTAAAGTCTCTACTGTATCTGTGTTTATGGATGGTAAAGTCTCTACTGTGTCTGTGTCTGTGGATGGTAAAGTCTCTACTGTGTCTGTGGATGGTAAAGTCTCTACTGTATCTGTGTATGTGTTTATGGGTGGTAAAGTCTCTACTATATCTGTGTCTGTGGATGGTAAAGTCTCTACTGTGTCTGTGTATGGTAAAGTCTCTACTGTATCTGTGTTTGTGTTTATGGATGGTAAAGTCTCTACTATATCTGTGTCTGTGGATGGTAAAGTCTCTACTATATCTGTGTCTGTGGATGGTAAAGTCTCTACTGTGTCTGTGTCTGTGGATGGTAAAGTCTCTACTGTGTCTGTGTTTATGGATGGTAAAGTCTCTACTGTGTCTGTGGATGGAGAGTCTCTACTGTATCTGTGTTTATGGATGGTAAAGTCTCTACTGTATCTGTGTTTATGGATGGTAAAGTCTACTGTATCTGTGTTTATGGATGGTAAAGTCTCTACTGTATCTGTGTCTGTAGATGGTAAAGTCTCTACTGTGTCTGTGGATGGTAAAGTCTCTACTGTATCTGTTTTTATGGATTGTAAAGTCTCTACTGTATCTGTGTCTGTGTTTATGGATGGTAAAGTCTCTACTATATCTTTGTCTGTGGATGGTAAAGTATCTACTGTGTCTGTGTCTGTGGATGGTAAAGTCTCTACTGTGTCTGTGTTTATGGATGGTAAAGTCTCTACTGTATATGTGTCTGTGTTTATGGATGGTAAAGTCTCTACTATATCTGTGTCTGTGGATGGTAAAGTCTCTACTATATCTTTGTCTGTGGATGGTAAAGTCTCTACTGTATCTGTGTTTATGGATGGTAAAGTCTCTACACTATCTGTGTTTATGGATGGTAAAGTCTCTACTGTGTCTGTGGATGGTAAAGTCTACTGTATCTGTGTCTGTGTTTATGGATGGTAAAGTCTCTACTATATCTGTGTCTGTGGATGGTAAAGTCACTACTGTATCTGTGTTTATGGATGGTAAAGTCTCTACTGTATCTGTGTTTATGGATGGTAAAGTCTCTACTGTGTCTGTGTCTGTGGATGGTAAAGTCTCTACTGTGTCTGTGGATGGTAAAGTCTCTACTGTATCTGTGTCTGTGTTTATGGGTGGTAAAGTCTCTACTATATCTGTGTCTGTGGATGGTAAAGTCTCTACTGTGTCTGTGGATGGTAAAGTCTCTACTGTATCTGTGTCTGTGTTTATGGATGGTAAAGTCTCTACTGTGTCTGTGTCTGTGGATGGTAAAGTCTCTACTGTGTCTGTGTTTATGGATGGTAAAGTCTCTACTGTGTCTGTGTCTGTGGATGGTAAAGTCTCTACTGTATCTGTGTTTATGGATGGTAAAGTCTCTACTGTATCTGTGTCTGTGGATGGTAAAGTCTCTACTGTATCTGTGTTTATGGATGGGAAAGTCTCTACTGTATCTGTGTCTGTGGATGGTAAAGTCTCTACTGTGTCTGTGGATGGTAAAGTCTCTACTGTATCTGTGTTTATGGATGGTAAAGTCTCTACTGTATCTGTGTTTATGGATGGTAAAGTCTCTACTGTATCTGTGTCTGTGGATGGTAAAGTCTCTACTGTGTCTGTGGATGGTAAAGTCTCTACTGTGTCTGTGTTTATGGATGGTAAAGTCTCTACTGTATATGTGTCTGTGTTTATGGATGGTAAAGTCTCTACTGTGTCTGTGTCTGTGGATAAGTATCTACTGTATCTGTGTCTGTGGATGGTAAAGTCTCTACTGTGTCTGTGTCTGTGGATGGTAAAGTCTCTACTGTGTCTGTGGATGGTAAAGTCTCTACTATATCTGTGTCTGTGGATGGTAAAGTCTCTACTGTGTCTGTGTCTGTGGATGGTAAAGTCTCTACTGTATCTGTGGATGGTAAAGTCTCTACTATATCTGTGTCTGTGGATGGTAAAGTCTCTACTGTGTCTGTGTCTGTGTCTGTGTTTATGGATGGTAAAGTCTCTACTGTATCTGTGTTTATGGATGGTCAAGTCTCTACTGTATCTGTGTTTATGGATGGTAAAGTTTCTACTGTATCTGTGTCTGTGGATGGTAAAGTCTCTACTGTGTCTGTGGATGGTAAAGTCTCCACTGTGTCTGTGTCTGTGGATGGTAAAGTCTCTACTGTGTCTGTGGATGGTAAAGTCTCTACTGTATCTGTGTTTATGGATGGTAAAGTCTCTACTGTGTCTGTGTTTATGGATGGTAAAGTCTCTACTGTGTCTGTGGATGGTAAAGTCTCTACTGTGTCTGTGGATGGTAAAGTCTCTACTGTGTCTGTGGATGGTAAAGTCTCTACTGTATCTGTGTTTATGGATGGTAAAGTCTCTACTGTGTCTGTGGATGGTAAAGTCTCTACTGTATCTGTGTTTATGGATGGTAAAGTCTCTACTGTGTCTGCTGATGGTAAAGTCTCTACTGTGTCTGTGGATGGTAAAGTCTCTACTGTATCTGTGTCTGTGGATGGTAAAGTCTCTACTGTATCTGTGTCTGTGGATGGTAAAGTCTCTACTATATCTGTGTCTGTGGATGGTAAAGTCTCTACTGTGTCTGTGTCTGTGTTTATGGATGGTAAAGTCTCTACTATATCTGTGTCTGTGGATGGTAAAGTCTCTACTATATCTGTCTGTGGATGGTAAAGTCTCTACTGTGTCTGTGTCTGTGTTTATGGATGGTAAAGTCTCTACTATATATGTGTCTGTGGATGGTAAAGTCTCTACTGTGTCTGTGTCTGTGTTTATGGATGGTAAAGTCTCTACTGTATCTGTGTTTATGGATGGTAAAGTCTACTGTATCTGTGTCTGTGTCTGTGGATGGTAAAGTCTCTACTGTATCTGTGTCTGTGGATGGTAAAGTCTCTACTGTGTCTGTGGATGGTAAAGTCTCCACTGTGTCTGTGTCTGTGGATGGTAAAGTCTCTACTGTGTCTGTGGATGGTAAAGTCTCTACTGTATCTGTGTTTATGGATGGTAAAGTCTCTACTGTGTCTGTGTTTATGGATGGTAAAGTCTCTACTGTGTCTGTGGATGGTAAAGTCTCTACTGTGTCTGTGGATGGTAAAGTCTCTACTGTGTCTGTGGATGGTAAAGTCTCTACTGTATCTGTGTTTATGGATGGTAAAGTCTCTACTGTGTCTGTGGATGGTAAAGTCTCTACTGTATCTGTGTTTATGGATGGTAAAGTCTCTACTGTGTCTGCTGATGGTAAAGTCTCTACTGTGTCTGTGGATGGTAAAGTCTCTACTGTATCTGTGTCTGTGGATGGTAAAGTCTCTACTGTATCTGTGTCTGTGGATGGTAAAGTCTCTACTATATCTGTGTCTGTGGATGGTAAAGTCTCTACTGTGTCTGTGTCTGTGTTTATGGATGGTAAAGTCTCTACTATATCTGTGTCTGTGGATGGTAAAGTCTCTACTATATCTGTCTGTGGATGGTAAAGTCTCTACTGTGTCTGTGTCTGTGTTTATGGGATGGTAAAGTCTCTACTATATATGTGTCTGTGGATGGTAAAGTCTCTACTGTGTCTGTGTCTGTGTTTATGGATGGTAAAGTCTCTACTGTATCTGTGTTTATGGATGGTAAAGTCTACTGTATCTGTGTCTGTGTCTGTGGATGGTAAAGTCTCTACTGTATCTGTGTCTGTGTCCATCTCTCCCTCTCCTCCTTTTTATTTCACTACCTCTATCCTTCCTTCCTTCCTTCCTTCCTTCCTTCCTTCCTTCCTTCCTTCCTTCCTTCCTTCCTTCCTTCCTTCCTTCCTTCCTTCCTTCCTTCCTTCCTTCCTTCCTTCCTTCCTCTCTCTCTCTCTCTCTCTCTCTCTCTCTCTCTCTCTCTCTCTCTCTCTCTCTCTCTCTCTCTCTCTCTTTCTCTACCTCCCTCTCCCTCCCTCTCTCCCCCTTCTCTCTCCCTCCTCTCCACTTTCTCTCCCTGCCTCTTTCCTTCTCCCCCATCCTCTTTTCTCTCTCTCTCCCTCTCCCTCTCGGCCTCTCTCACTCTTCCTATGCCTTCAGTGAGTGAAATTCAGCTCATTTCATAATCTTGCCCAGGCTGCCCTCCCCTCCCCATTTTCCATCTCCACTCCAGTCAATTAAAAATCAATACAATACTCATCTCTAATCTCCCTCCTGTGGGCCTTTGATCCAAAGCCTCATTAGAATCAGGCTGGATCTACCTTTGCTGCCAGACAGCACACACACACACACACACACACACACACACACACACACACACACACACACACACACACACACACACACACACACACACACACACACACACACACACACACACACACACACACACACACACACACACACACACACACACACACACACACACACACACGTATACATATACCGAATAAATACATGCGCACACTTATACACACATATTATATAATAGGCACACTTATACACACATATTATATAACAGGCACACTGCATACACACATATTATATAATAGGCACACTTATACACACATATTATATAACAGGCACACTGCATACACACATATTATATAATAGGCACACTGCATACACACATATTATATAACAGGCACACTGCATACACACATATTATATAACAGGCACACTGCATACACACATATTATATAACAGGCACACTGCATACACACATATTATATAACAGGCACACTTATACACACATATTATATAACAGGCACACTTATACACACATATTATATAACAGGCACACTTATACACACATATTATATAACAGGCACACTGCATACACACATATTATATAATAGGCACACTGCATACACACATATTATATAACAGGCACACTGCATACACACATATTATATAACAGGCACACTGCATACACACATATTATATAACAGGCACACTGCATACACACATATTATATAACAGGCACACTTATACACACATATTATATTATTATTATTATTATTATTATATAACAGGCACACTTATACACACATATTATATAACAGGCACACTTATACACACATATTATATAACAGGCACACTTATACACACATATTATATAACAGGCACACTGCATACACACATATTATATAATAGGCACACTGCATACACACATATTATATAACAGGCACACTGCATACACACATATTATATAACAGGCACACTGCATACACACATATTATATAACAGGCACACTGCATACACACATATTATATAACAGGCACACTTATACACACATATTATATAACAGGCACACTGCATACACACATATTATATAACAGGCACACTGCATACACACATATTATATAACAGGCACACTGCATACACACATATTATATAACAGGCACACTGCATACACACATATTATATAACAGGCACACTGCATACACACATATTATATAACAGGCACACTGCATACACACATATTATATAACAGGCACACTGCATACACACATATTATATAACAGGCACACTGCATACACACATATTATATAACAGGCACACTGCATACACACATATTATATAACAGGCACACTGCATACACACATATTATATAACAGGCACACTTATACACACATATTATATAACAGGCACACTTATACACACATATTATATAACAGGCACACTGCATACACACATATTATATAACAGGCACACTGCATACACACATATTATATAACAGGCACACTGCATAAACACATATTATATAACAGGCACACTGCATACACACATATTATATAACAGGCACACTGCATACACACATATTATATAACAGGCACACTGCATACACACATATTATATAACAGGCACACTGCATACACACATATTATATAACAGGCACACTGCATACACACAGAGACACAGACACAACCCTCCCATCCCTCTCACAGCTCTGCATCATCATTCTAAACAGAGGGCCATTCATCAATTCATTGCATCTCATCTTCAGAAAAATAATAATGAGAACACTCCTCCTGTCTATGGCCCAGTTTCTACAAACCACCTGTGTATAATGCATTATTCCTGTTTTTACAGTCATTTATGTATTTAAAAGCCACAAATGGGTAGTAACACTGCAGGTATTACTATGATAGTGATAGAAGGCATCATAAATGTGTTAAACACAGGCGGTGTGACCAAAATATGTCATTTGACATACTACTGTATATCTCTGACTCAGCGACCTTTATGAATACCAGTCTATCAAAAAGCAGGTGAAATGCCAGATAGGGGTAGTACACACACACACACACACACACACACACACACACACACACACACACACACACACACACACACACACACACACACACACACACACACACACACACACACACACACACACACACACACACACACACACACACACACACACACACACACACACACACAGCCCTCCACACCTCTCTGATTCACAGGGGTTGGGTTAAATGTTATATTCCTTCTTGGCTTCTCTCAGCACTCTGCAATAACGTGGATGGGTTGAAGGCCCACGCAAGGGCAGGTGTCTATGTGTGTGTCAATGTGTGTGTCCGTGTGTGTGTTGCAGTTTGTCTGTGTGTGCTTGTGTGTGTGTACTTCAATGAGCTCCACAATCCAACATGTGTCACTAAATGTTGCAGTGCGAGCCGGAGGACAAGGCATCGTCGGTAGTCCAGGGAGCAGGTGTGTCCAGCCCAGGTCTAAACTTATTCCATCTGACAGATGATGGGGGGAATAAAAAGGAGGAGAGGAGACGTGTCTAGAATCACAGACTGTATATTTCATCTTTCATTTCTTTTTTTTTCTTTTTTTGGAAGGGGAGGATAACATTAGGTTAGAGGCGCTCCCCTATTTCCCTCGACGATGTGCCTATTTCCAGATCTATTTGAGGGTCAGGGTTCAGCCAGAGAGGGAAAGATGAAAAAGTGGCCTTTAAAAAAAGGAGGAGCATGGCTTCCTGTGTGTGGAGTGATGTTGCTTCTCACTTTGCGCTCATGCATGTGTGAGAGAGGGAGAGAGAAAGAGAGAAATAGAGAGAGATGGAGAAAGAGATAGAGATATAGCGAGGGGTAGAGAAAAAGAGAGATATAGCGAGAGATAGAGAAAGATAGAAAAAGAGAGTGAGAGAGAAAGCAAGACATATAGCGAGAGATAGAGAAAGAGAGAGATAGAGAAAGAGAATGAGAGAGAAAGCAAGACATATAGCGAGAGATAGAGAAAGAGAGAGATAGAGAAAGAGAATGAGAGAGAAAGCAAGACATATAGCGAGAGATAGAGAAAGAGAGAGAAAGAGAGAGATAGAGAAAGAGAGTGAGAGAGAAAGAGAGAGATAGAGAAAGAGAGTGAGAGAGAAAGAGAGAGATAGAGAAAGAGAGAGATAGAGAAAGAGAGAGATAGAGAAAGAGAGTGAGAGAGAAAGCAAGACATATAGCGAGAGATAGAGAAAGAGAGAGATAGAGAAAGAGAGTGAGAGAGAAAGAGAGTGAGAGAGAAAGCGAGACTAACTAACTCCTGGTTTATTATCATACTTTTCAGATGTGCACCGATAAAGAATGGTCTCTTCATTTCCACGATTTGTTCTGTTCTTCCTGGTCCTTCCCCCTCCAAGTGGTTTTTGTTGTTGGTCTAAAAGGCTTCAGATATGTGGTAGTAGAGTAGTGGCCTGAGGGCACACATTTAATGTGCTGTGAAATGTATTGTATATACAGTGCCTTCGGTAAGTATTAAGACCCCTTGACTTTTTCCACATTTTGTTATGTTACAGCCTTTATTCTAAAATGGATTAAATCGTTTTTTTCCTCCATCAATCGAAACACAATACCCCATAATGACTTCACAATACCCCATAATGACACCACAATACCCCATGATGACTTCACAATACCCCATAATGACACCACAATACCCCATAATGACTTCAGAATACCCCATAATGACACCACAATACCCCATAATGACTTCACAATACCCCATAATGACTTCACAATACCCCATAATGACACCACAATACCCCATAATGACTTCACAATACCCCATAATGACTTCACAATACCCCATAATGACACCACAATACCCCATAATGACATCACAATACCCCATAATGACACCACAATACCCCATAATGACATCACAATACCCCCATAATGACATCACAATACCCCATAATGACATCACAATACCCCCATAATGACATCACAATACCCCATAATGACTTCACAATACCCCATAATGACTTCACAATACCCCATAATGACTTCACAATATCCCATAATGACACCACAATACCCCATAATGACTTCACAATACCCCATAATGACATCACAATACCCCATAATGACATCACAATACCTCATTATGACATCACAATACCCCATAATGACTTCATAATACCCAATAATGACATCACAATACCCCATAATGACATCACAATACCCCATAATGACATCACAATACCCCATAATGACATCACAATACCTCATTATGACATCACAATACCCCATAATGACTTCACAATACCCCATAATGACATCACAATACCCCATAATGACATCACAATACCCCATAATGATTTCACAATAACCCATAATGACAAAACAAAATGTTTTTTTAGAGTCTTCTTTGGTATGACGCTACAAGCCTGGCACAACTGTATTTGAGGAGTTTCTCCCATTCTTCTCTGCAGATCCTCTCAAACTCTCTCAGGTTGGATGGGGAGCGTTGCTGCACAGCTATTTTCAGGTCTCCAGAGATGTTCGATCGATTTCAAGTCCGGGCTTTGGCTGGGCCATTCAGAGACTTGTTCGAAGCCACTTCTGCATTCTCTTGGCTGTGTGCTTAGGGCCGTTGTCCTGTTGGAAGGTGAACGTTCACCCCAGTCTGAGGTCCTGATCGCTCTGGAGCAGGTTTTCATCAAGGAACTCTCTGTACTTTGCTCCATTTATCTTTCCTCGATCCTGACGAGTCTCCCAGTCCCTTCCGCTGAAAAACATCCCCAGAGCATGATGCTGCCACCACCATGCTTCATCGTAAGGATGGTGCCAGGTTTCCTCCAGACTTGATGGTTGGCATTCAGTTCAAAGAGTTCAATCTTGGTTTCATCTTGTTTCTCATGGTCTGGTTTAGGTGCCTTTTGGCAAACTCCAAGCGGGCTGTCATGTGCCTTTTACTGAGGAGTTCTTCTGTATGGCCACTCACTCATAATGTCCTGATTGGTGGAGTGCTGCAGAGATGGTTGTCCTTCTGGAAGGTTCTCCCGTCTCCACAGAGGAACTCTGGAGCTCTGTCAGAGTGGCCATCGGGTTCTTGGTCACCTCCATGACCAAGGCCCTTCTCCCTCCATTGCTCAATTTGGCTGGGGGGCCAGCTCTAGGAATTCTTGGTGGTTCCAAACTTCTTCCATTTAATAATGATGGAGGCCACTATGTTCTTGGGGCCCTTCAATGCTGCAGAATCCTTTTGATACCCTTCCCCAGATCTGTGCCTCGACACAATTCACAAGTCTCGGAGCTCTACGGACAATTCCTTTGACTTCATGGATTGGTGGTCCTTCTGTAGCTCAGTTGGTAGAGCATGGCGCTTGTAACGCCAGGGTAGTGGGTTCGATTCCCGGGACCACCCATACGTAGAATGTATGCACACATGACTGTAAGTCGCTTTGGATAAAAGCATCTGCTAAATGGCGTATATTATTATTATTATTATTATATTATGTCTAATCAATTCAATTTACCAAAGGTAGACTCCAATCTAGTTGTAGAAACATCTCAAGGATGATCAATGGAAACATGATGCACCTGAGATGAATTTGGAATCTCATAGCAAAGGGTCTGAATACTAATCTATATAAAGTATTTATGTTTTTAATTTATGATACATTTGCAAACATTTCAGTCCTGTTTTTGCTTTGTCATTATGGTGTATCGTGTGTAGATTGATGGAGATTTTGTATTTATTTAATCCATTTTAGGGTAAGGCTGTAACGTAACAAAATGCGGAAAAAGTCAAGAGGTCTGAATATTTTCAGAATGCACTGTAAGTGGCTTAATTTTGTTGGACCCCAGGCAGCAGCTAATTGGGATCCATATGGGCTTTCTTTGTTTTTGTCATTTGATCCATAATAAATACAAATACAAATCTCCACAGGGCAGATTGAGAGATATATTCTAGTGAAGGGTGCTATGGCGAGAAGCACACGGGCCGGCATGTGAAGCTGGCACTCCACGTCATGGCCAATTCACCCACCAGTTGATCGAATGCGCTCCCGGGAGTCCGGCTGTAGAAGGATAGTTACAAGGAAAGGCTCCGCTAAGTGTTCTCTCTGTAGAAGGATGGTTACTAGGAAAGGCTCCGCTAAGTGTTCTCTCTGTAGAAGGATGGTTACTAGGAAAGGCACCACTAAGTGTTATCTTTGTAGAAGGATGGTTACTAGGAAAGGCTCCACTTAGTATTCTCTCTGTAGAAGGATGGTTACTAGGAAAGGCTCCGCTAAGTGTTCTCTCTGTAGAAGGATGGTTACTAGGAAAGGCACCACTAAGTGTTATCTTTGTAGAAGGATGGTTACTAGGAAAGGCTCCACTAAGTGTTCTCTCTGTAGAAGGATGGTTACTAGGAAAGGCTCCACTAAGTGTTCTCTCTGTAGAAGGATAGTTACAAGGAAAGGCTCCGCTAAGTGTTCTCTCTGTAGAAGGATGGTTACTAGGAAAGGCACCACTAAGTGTTATCTTTGTAGAAGGATGGTTACTAGGAAAGGCTCCACTAAGTGTTATCTTTGTAGAAGGATGGTTACTAGGAAAGGCTCCAATAATTGTTCTCTCTGTAGAAGGATGGTTACTAGGAAAGGCTCCACTAAGTGTTATCTTTGTAGAAGGATGGTTACTAGGAAAGGCTCCAATAATTGTTCTCTCTGTAGAAGGATGGTTACTAGGAAAGGCTCCACTAAGTGTTATCTTTGTAGAAGGATGGTTACTAGGAATGTCTCCGCTAAGTGTTATCTCTAGAAGGATGGTACTGGGAAAGGCTCCACTAAGTGTTATCTTTGTAGAAGGATGGTTACTAGGAAAGGCTCCAATAATTGTTCTCTCTGTAGAAGGATGGTTACTAGGAAAGGCTCCACTAAGTGTTATCTTTGTAGAAGGATGGTTACTAGAATGAAAGTGTTATCTCTAGAAGGATGGTACTGGGAAAGGCACCAAGTGTTATCTTTGTAGAAGGATGGTTACTGGCTCCAATAAGAAGGATGGTTACTAGGAAAGGCTCCACTAAGTGTTCTCTCTGAAGAAGGATGGTTACTAGGAATGTCTCCGCTAAGTGTTATCTCTAGAAGGATAGTACTAGGAAAGGCTCCACTAAGTGTTATCTCTAGAAGGATGGTACTAGGAAAGGCTCCACTAAGTGTTATCTCTAGGAGGATGGTACTAGGAAAGGCTCCTCTAAGTGTTATCTCTGTAGAAGGATGGTTACTAGGAAAGGCGCCACTAAGTGTTATCTCTAGAAGGATGGCACTATGAAAGGCTCCACTAAGTGTTATCTCTGTAGAAGGATGGTAAAAGGAAAGGCTCCACTAAGTGTTATCTCTGTAGAAGGATGGTAAAAGGAAAGACTCCACTAAGTGTTCTCTCTGTAGAAGGATGGTTACTAGGAAAGGCTCCACTAAGTGTTATCTCTGTAGAAGGATGGTTACTAGGAAAGGCTCCACTTAGTATTCTCTCTGTAGAAGGATGGTTTAGGAATGGCTCCACTAAGTGTTATCTCTGTAGAAGGATGGTTACTAGGAAAGGCTCCACTTAGTATTCTCTCTGTAGAAGGATGGTTACTAGGAATGGCTCCACTAAGTGTTATCTCTGTAGAAGGATGGTTACTAGGAAAGGCTCCACTTAGTATTCTCTCTGTAGAAGGATGGTTACTAGGAATGGCTCCACTAAGTGTTATCTCTGTAGAAGGATGGTTACTAGGAAAGGCTCCACTTAGTATTCTCTCTGTAGAAGGATGGTTACTAGGAATGGCTCCACTAAGTGTTATCTCTGTAGAAGGATGGTAAAAGGAAAGGCTCCACTTAGTATTCTCTCTGTAGAAGGATGGTTACTAGGAATGGCTCCACTAAGTGTTATCTCTGTAGAAGGATGGTAAAGGAAAACTTAGTATTCTCTCTGTAGAAGGATGGTTACTAGGAATGGCTCCACTAAGTGTTATCTCTGTAGAAGGATGGTAAAAGGAAAGGCTCCGCTAAGTGTTTTCTCTGTAGAGGATACTGTATATTTTCACCTACTCCAGAATTAACCCTCAATCCATTAATGGAGATCCGAATGAATTGGACAGGTGAAAGAATAGTGCCCTTATCACCTTGATTATACCCATCCGGTATCTCTGAGTGCGATGGGGTTAAGGGACATTTGGGATTGGGCCTTTGAACACATCCCATCCCTGAAGTCGAACACTTAATGCCTTAGTACCCTTTCATAAGTGCACATCCATGCACACCAACTTGCTCTCTGACAGTCCCTCGTGGTATGTAACTGTTTGCCTTACGATCATTACACCTTTATTTGTGTCTGGCTACTTAGGGCTTCATCAATATCCCTGTGTTAGGTGTCCGAAGGTGAACGCTCTGTGCATGTGCAAGTGCAATTCCTTATAGACCAGCCTCTGTGGATAGAATCTGGGATTCCCTTGAGCTTTTGCTAAACCTATTGATCACACCAAACAGTACGCTACAGTACAGTATTCAAAAAGCCATTGCAGAAATTAGGTAGCCTATGAAGTTCTGCAGCTGGAACTTTTCCCCAGTAACTCATTGGTGAGTGATTTGCCAGAGTGTGTTTGGAGAGGCCGTGTGGCAGTGGCAGTGGAGGTGTTTTAATGAGCTGTGTGGCAGTGTTTTAATGAGCTGTGTGGCAGTGAAGGTGTTTAATGAGTTGTGTGGCGGTGGAGGTGTTTTAATGAGCTGTGTGGCGGTGAAGGTGTTTTAATGAGCTGTGTGGCAGTGTTTTAATGAGCTGTGTGGCAGTGAAGGTGTTTAATGAGTTGTGTGGCGGTGGAGGTGTTTTAATGAGCTGTGTGGCAGTGTTTTAATGAGCTGTGTGGCAGTGAAGGTGTTTAATGAGTTGTGTGGCGGTGGAGGTGTTTTAATGAGCTGTGTGGCAGTGTTTTAATGAGCTGTGTGGCAGTGAAGGTGTTTAATGAGTTGTGTGGCGGTGGAGGTGTTTTAATGAGCTGTGTGGCAGTGAAGGTGTTTAATGAGTTATGTGGCGGTGGAGGTGTTTTAATGAGCTGTGTGGCAGTGAAGGTGTTTAATGATTTGTGTGGCAGTGGAGGTGTTTTAATGAGCTGTGTGGCAGTGGAGGTGTTTTAATGAGCTGTGTGGCAGTGAAGGTGTTTAATGAGTTGTGTGGCAGTGGAGGTGTTTTAATGAGCTGTGTGGCAGTGAAGGTGTTTTAATGAGCTGTGTGGCAGTGGAGGTGTTTTAATGAGCTGTGTGGCAGTGGAGGTGTTTTAATGAGCTGTGTGGCGGTGGAGGTGTTTTAATGAGCTGTGTGGCGGTGGAGGTGTTTTAATGAGCTGTGTGGCTCAGGAAGCTCTGGTAGGGAGCCTAGGTGATGAGGGCTAGCCCTGGCACATGCGCCACTGTGTGACGTTCTGTCTTCTGAGGGTGCCCATGCCTGCCCGTGTGCCACACACCCCACTTCCATTCAGCTCCTCTGCCAACCCTGTAGCCTTTGGAGCTTTTCTGAGCAGCTTCGGATCTGAGTCCACTACAACTCACCGTCGTCCTCAGGAGATGGTTTGGGACAAGTCAAAAGACAAAACATGCCCAAAAGATTTCAAAGAGGAGTAAAAAAGCAGCACCAAATGCTAGCTGCTGTTTGATCATAGTGGCTCACCTTAGACACCCTCATCATGGACATGTTATTCTGTATTTACTAGCTTGTGCCCCTCACCTTAGACACCCTCATCATGGACATGTTATTCTGTATTTACTAGCTTGTGCCCCTCACCTTAGACACCCTCATCATGGACATGTTATTCTGTATTTACTAGCTTGTGCCCCTCACCTTAGACACCCTCATCATGGACATGTTATTCTGTATTTACTAGCTTGTGCCCCTCACCTTAGACACCCTCATCATGGACATGTTATTCTGTATTTACTAGCTTGTGCCCCTCACCTTAGACACCCTCATCATGGACATGTTATTCTGTATTTACTAGCTTGTGCCCCTCACCTTAGACACCCTCATCATGGACATGTTATTCTGTATTTACTAGCTTGTGCCCCTCACCTTAGACACCCTCATCATGGACATGTTATTCTGTATTTACTAGCTTGTGCCCCTCACCTTAGACACCCTCATCATGGACATGTTATTCTGTATTTACTAGCTTGTGCCCCTCACCTTAGACACCCTCATCATGGACATGTTATTCTGTATTTACTAGCTTGTGCCCCTCACCTTTCATCATGGACATGTTATTCTGTATTTACTAGCTTGTGCCCCTCACCTTAGACACCCTCATCATGGACATGTTATTCTGTATTTACTAGCTTGTGCCCCTCACCTTAGACACCCTCATCATGGACATGTTATTCTGTATTTACTAGCTTGTGCCCCTCACCTTAGACACCCTCATCATGGACATGTTATTCTGTATTTACTAGCTTGTAGACACCCTCATCATGGACATGTTATTCACTAGCTTCACCTTAGACACCCTCATCATGGACATGTTATTCTGTATTTACTAGCTTGTGCCCCTCACCTTAGACACCCTCATCATGGACATGTTATTCTGTATTTACTAGCTTGTGCCCCTCACCTTAGACACCCTCATAATGGACATGTTATTCTGTATTTACTAGCTTGTGCCCCTCACCTTAGACACCCTCATCATGGACATGTTATTCTGTATTTCCTAGCTTGTGCCCCTCACGCTTGCGCTGCTTGGGCTCCTCTTGCTCCGTCCAGCCAGACAGGGCTCACCTGCCCCATGAGGCCTTGTTGCTCTGTGATAGATTGAGCTGTCCACAGCAGGCAAACTAGCCGAGCACCACACACAGAGAGCGAGCATGTTGCAGCAGCTGTCTGGATACAGCAAGAAGAGACACTTCATTAGATCCAATCAACAGGGCCCAGGCAATGAGGAAGGGAGGGAGGGAGGGAGTCGACTGAGGTCTACACCACCTGATATGTAAACTGTGATTAGTTTGTTGGTTTGTGATTGATCCCTCAGCCTTAGTACCATAGGATGACCATTCATACACTCAATTTCATGCAGTTAGTGGGAATAATTCAAGGTAAACCTAACAGAAAACACTTTTTATATCCCCCAGGCTCTGAAGCACAACAGAAAATAGTTTTCCTTGTCTCTATTTGCCCATGTATCTCTTTCTTTGTTTTGTCATAAACATCTCTGAAGCCACTCCAAATGTAACATTTGGGAGACAACTGCTCGTCTGAGGTCAGAACGACACTGAACGACACTGACAGATGGAGTGTTTGGATGCTGTCTGGACAATTATATCTAACCACTGCTGACCACTGTCAGTCATTTGGGGCGGCAGGGTAGCCTAGTGGTTAGAGCGTTGGACTAGTAACCGAAAGGTTGCAAGTTCATATCCCTGAGCTGACAAGGTACAAATTTGTCGTTCTGCCCCTGAACAGGCAGTTAACCCACTGTTCCCCGTTAGGCAGTCATTGAAAATAAGAGTTTGTTCTTAACTGACTTGCCTAGTTAAATAAAGGTAAAATAAAATTACATCTAGCCACTGCTGACCACTGCCAGTCATTACATCTAGCCACTGCTGACCACTGCCAGTCATTACATCTAGCCACTGCTGACCACTGCCAGTCATTACATCTAGCCACTGCTGACCACTGCAGGTCATTACATCTAGCCACTGCTGACCTCTGTCAGTCATTACATCTAGCCACTGCTGACCTCTGTCAGTCATTACATCAGTCATTACATCTGCCAGTCATTACATCTAGCCACTGCTGACCTCTGTCAGTCATTACATCTAGCCACTGCTGACCACTGCTGACCTCTGTCAGTCATTACATCTAGCCACTGCTGACCACTGCAGGTCATTACATCTAGCCACTGCTGACTGACCTCTGTCAGTCATTACATCGAGCCACACTGCTGACCTCTGTCAGTCATTACATCTAGCCACTGCTGACCTCTGTCAGTCATTACATCTAGCCACTGCTGACCACTGCAGGTCATTACATCTAGCCACTGCTGACCACTGCTGCCAGTCATTACATCTAGCCACTGCTGACCACTGCTGACCACTGCAGGTCATTACATCTAGCCACTGCTGACCACAGGTCATTACATCTAGCCACTGTCAGTCATTACAGGTCATTACATCTAGCCACTGCTGACCACTGTCAGTCATTACATCTAGCCACTGCTGACCACTGCTGACCTCTGTCAGTCATTACATCTAGCCACTGCTGACCTCTGTCAGTCATTACATCTAGCCACTGCTGACCACTGCAGGTCATTACATCTAGCCACTGCTGACCTCTGTCAGTCATTACATCTAGCCACTGCTGACCTCTCAGTCATTACTGCCACCACTGCAGGTCATTACATCTAGCCACTGCTGACCTCTGCAGGTCATTACATCTAGCCACTGCTGACCACTGCAGGTCATTACATCTAGCCACTGCTGACCACTGTCAGTCATTACATCTAGCCACTGCTGACCTCTGCCAGTCATTACATCTAGCCACTGCTGACCTCTGTCAGTCATTACATCTAGCCACTGCTGACCTCTGTCAGTCATTACATCTAGCCACTGCTGACCTCTGTCAGTCATTACATCTAGCCACTGCTGACCTCTGCCAGGTCATTACATCTAGCCACTGCTGACCTCTGCCAGTCATTACATCTAGCCACTGCTGACCTCTGCCAGTCATTACATCTAGCCACTGCTGACCTCTGCCAGTCATTACATCTAGCCACTGCTGACCTCTGCCAGTCATTACATCTAGCCACTGCTGACCACTGCCAGTCATTACATCTAGCCACTGCTGACCTCTGCCAGTCATTACATCTAGCCACTGCTGACCTCTGCCAGTCATTACATCTAGCCACTGCTGCTGCAGGTCATTACATCTAGCCACTGCTGACCACTGCAGGTCATTACATCTAGCCACTGCTGACCACTGCAGTCATTACATCTAGCCACTGCTGACCTCTGTCAGTCATTACATCTAGCCACTGCTGACCTCTGCAGTCATTACATCTAGCCACTGCTGACCTCTGTCAGTCATTACATCTAGCCACTGCTGACCACTGCTGACCACTGCCAGTCATTACATCTAGCCACTGCTGACCTCTGTCAGTCATTACATCTAGCCACTGCTGACCTCTGTCAGTCATTACATCTAGCCCTGCTGACCACTGCAGTCATTACATCTAGCCACTGCTGACCACTGCAGTCATTACATCTAGCCACTGCTGTCTGCAGTCATTACATCTAGCCACTGCTGACCTCTGCAGTCATTACATCTAGCCACTGCTGACCACTGCAGGTCATTACATCTAGCCACTGCCACTGCTGACCTCTGTCAGTCATTACATCTAGCCACTGCTGACCACTGCTGACCTCTGTCAGTCATTACATCTAGCCACTGCTGACCTCTGTCAGTCATTACATCTAGCCACTGCTGACCACTGCTGACCTCTGTCAGTCATTACATCTAGCCACTGCTGACCACTGCTGACCTCTGTCAGTCATTACATCTAGCCACTGCTGACCACTGCTGAGGTCATTACATTAGCCACTGCTGACCACTGCTGACCTCTGTCAGTCATTACATCTAGCCACTGCTGACCACTGCTGACCTCTGTCAGTCATTACATCTAGCCACTGCTGACCTCTGTCAGTCATTACATCTAGCCACTGCTGACCACTGCTGACCTCTGTCAGTCATTACATCTAGCCACTCTAGCCACTGCTGACCTCTGTCAGTCATTACATCTAGCCACTGCTGACCTCTGCCAGTCATTACATCTAGCCACTGCTGACCACTGCTGACCTCTGTCAGTCATTACATCTAGCCACTGCTGACCTCTGCAGTCATTACATCTAGCCACTGCTGACCACTGCTGACCTCTGTCAGTCATTACATCTAGCCACTGCTGACCACTGCTGACCTCTGTCAGTCATTACATCTAGCCACTGCTGACCTCTGTCAGTCATTACATCTAGCCACTGCTGACCACTGCTGACCTCTGTCAGTCATTACATCTAGCCACTGCTGACCACTGTCAGTCATTACATCTAGCCACTGCTGACCACTGCCAGTCATTACATCTAGCCACTGCTGACCTCTGTCAGTCATTACATCTAGCCACTGCTGACCTCTGCCAGTCATTACATCTAGCCACTGCTGACCACTGCTGACCTCTGTCAGTCATTACATCTAGCCACTGCTGACCTCTGTCAGTCATTACATCTAGCCACTGCTGACCACTGCTGACCTCCAGTCATTACATCTAGCCACTGCTGACCACTGCTGACCTCTGTCAGTCATTACATCTAGCCACTGCTGACCTCTGTCAGTCATTACATCTAGCCACTGCTGACCACTGCTGACCACTGTCAGTCATTACATCTAGCCACTGCTAACCTCTGTCAGTCATTACATCTAGCCACTGCTGACCACTGCTGACCTCTGTCAGTCATTACATCTAGCCACTGCTGACCACTGCTGACCTCTGCCAGCCATTACATCTAGCCACTGCTGACCTCTGTCAGTCATTACATCTAGCCACTGCTGACCACTGCTGACCTCTGTCAGTCATTACATCTAGCCACTGCTGACCTCTGCCAGTCATTACATCTAGCCACTGCTGACCACTGCCAGTCATTACATCTAGCCACTGCTGACCTCTGTCAGTCATTACATCTAGCCACTGCTGACCACTGCCAGTCATTACATCTAGCCACTGCTGACCACTGCTGACCACTGCCAGTCATTACATCTAGCCACTGCTGACCACTGCTGACCACTGCCAGTCATTACATCTAGCCACTGCTGACCACTGCTGACCTCTGCCAGTCATTACATCTAGCCACTGCTGACCACTAGCAGACCTCTGCCAGTCATTACATCTAGCCACTGCTGACCACTGCAGACCTCTGCCAGTCATTACATCTAGCCACTGCTGACCACTGCCAGTCATTACATCTAGCCACTGCTGACCACTGCCAGTCATTACATCTAGCCACTGCTGACCACTGCCAGTCATTACATCTAGCCACTGCTGACCACTGCCAGTCATTACATCTAGCCACTGCTGACCACTGCCAGTCATTACATCTAGCCACTGCTGACCACTGCCAGTCATTACATCTAGCCACTGCTGACCACTGCCAGTCATTACATCTAGCCACTGCTGACCACTGCTGACCACTGCTTGTCATTACATCTAGCCACTGCTGACCTCTGCCAGTCATTACATCTAGCCACTGCTGACCACTGCTGACCACTGCCAGTCATTACATCTAGCCACTGCTGACCTCTGTCAGTCATTACATCTAGCCACTGCTGACCTCTGCCAGTCATTACATCTAGCCACTGCTGACCTCTGCCAGTCATTACATCTAGCCACTGCTGACCTCTGTCAGTCATTACATCTAGCCACTGCTGACCTCTGCCAGTCATTACATCTAGCCACTGCTGACCTCTGCCAGTCATTACATCTAGCCACTGCTGACCACTGCTGACCACTGCCAGTCATTACATCTAGCCACTGCTGACCTCTGCCAGTCATTACATCTAGCCACTGCTGACCTCTGCCAGTCATTACATCTAGCCACTGCTGACCTCTGCCAGTCATTACATCTAGCCACTGCTGACCACTGCAGACCTCTGCCAGTCATTACATCTAGCCACTGCTGACCACTGCAGACCTCTGCCAGTCATTACATCTAGCCACTGCTGACCTCTGCCAGTCATTACATCTAGCCACTGCTGACCACTGCCAGTCATTACATCTAGCCACTGCTGACCACTGCCAGTCATTACATCTAGCCACTGCTGACCACTGCCAGTCATTACATCTAGCCACTGCTGACCACTGCTGACCACTGCCAGTCATTACATCTAGCCACTGCTGACCACTGCCAGTCATTACATCTAGCCACTGCTGACCACTGCTGACCACTGCCAGTCATTACATCTAGCCACTGCTGACCACTGCCAGTCATTACATCTAGCCACTGCTGACCACTGCTGACCACTGCAGGTCATTACATCTAGCCACTGCTGACCTCTGCCAGTCATTACATCTAGCCACTGCTGACCACTGCCAGTCATTACATCTAGCCACTGCTGACCACTGCCAGTCATTACATCTAGCCACTGCTGACCACTGCTGACCACTGTCAGTCATTACATCTAGCCACTGCTGACCACTGTCAGGTCATTACATCTAGCCACTGCTGACCACTGCTGACCAGTCAGTCATTACATCTAGCCACTGCTGACCACTGCTGACCTCTGTCAGTCATTACATCTAGCCACTGCTGACCACTGCAGGTCATTACATCTAGCCACTGCTGACCACTGCTGACCTCTGTCAGTCATTACATCTAGCCACTGCTGACCACTGCTGACCTCTGTCAGTCATTACATCTAGCCACTGCTGACCACTGCTGACCTCTGTCAGTCATTACATCTAGCCACTGCTGACCACTGCTGACCTCTGTCAGTCATTACATCTAGCCACTGCTGACCACTGCTGACCTCTGTCAGTCATTACATCTAGCCACTGCTGACCTGCTGACCTCTGTCAGTCATTACATCTAGCCACTGCTGACCACTGCTGACCTCTGTCAGTCATTACATCTAGCCACTGCTGACCACTGCAGGTCATTACATCTAGCCACTGCTGACCACTGCTGACCTCTGTCAGTCATTACATCTAGCCACTGCTGACCACTGCAGGTCATTACATCTAGCCACTGCTGACCACTGCTGACCTCTGTCAGTCATTACATCTAGCCACTGCTGACCACTGCAGGTCATTACATCTAGCCACTGCTGACCACTGCTGACCTCTGTCAGTCATTACATCTAGCCACTGCTGACCACTGCAGGTCATTACATCTAGCCACTGCTGACCACTGCTGACCTCTGTCAGTCATTACATCTAGCCACTGCTGACCACTGCCAGTCATTACATCTAGCCACTGCTGACCTCTGTCAGTCATTACATCTAGCCACTGCTGACCTCTGTCAGTCATTACATCTAGCCACTGCTGACCTCTGTCAGTCATTACATCTAGCCACTGCTGACCTCTGTCAGTCATTACATCTAGCCACTGCTGACCTCTGTCAGTCATTACGTCATTACCTGCCAGTCATTACCTGCCAGTCATTACCTGCTAGTAATTACCTTCCAGTCATTACCTGCTAGTAATTACCTTCCAGTCATTACCTGCCAGTCATTACTTGCTAGTTATTACCTGCTAGTTATTAACTTCTAGTTATTACCTACTAGTTATTA